>NW_020653502.1:0-16049 GCF_003589595.1 Hyposmocoma kahamanoa | reverse complement strand
AACTATGTTGTTATGATTGCAATGAATTTTGATATATTGTTAGAAAATTAAAATATTGAATTATAAAAAATTTAAATTTATAAAATGCACAATTATTACTTAATTTAACCAATTGTAATGTTTACCCAAAAATTTAAAATTATGCAATCAAAACGATGGGCAAACTTCTTCAGGATGCCATTGCCACTGTCGCTTTAGCAGAAATGACAATAGTGGTAAGTATTTGGGTTTAAACAGTAATACAAGACCGATTACATTGCCAAGACATTGTAGAGATGACAATGTTGTTATAAACTTGAACCTGGCATCTCGCCAACTGTGCCATGGCCCTTTCTCGTCACAACTATACGTAAACGGCCAACTGGCAACAAATGAATATTGCAATTTTTTAATTAAGCAAATAAAGATTACCACGCTTACCGTAAACCATATTAAGGAGGAGAAGCGGGAAAAATCTGTTTCGCTAGATCAGATCATTATCATCATATCTGCCGGAAGGCGTCCACTGCTGAACATAGGATCCCCCAAAGATTTCCAGACTATCGGACGCGACGTGCATCCATCGGGTCCATCTAGAGTGCCGTCCCATTGAACGCCTTCCGGTTCGTGCTCTCCATTCGAGAACCTTTCTGCCCCAACAGCCGTCAAATCTGTGTGATATGTCCTGCCCAATGCCACTTTAACTTGCTAATCTTTAGAACTACGTCCGTGACTTTTGTTCTTCTACGGATCTCCTCATTCCTGATTCGATGACGTAGAGAAATGCATTGAGTGAATTTGAGCTTTTTTATGAAGATCAATTGGTTTGAGTATTTGCTATTAAATAACGGTCTTATGAAAAACACACGATACACCCAAGGATGTTGTCGAAACAGTGTGCTATTTCGTTACACGATAGGATCTTCTTTACCCGATCGTATAGAATCCTGAAAACAGGGTAAAATAAAAGTAAAAGACGAATTATTTAAGAATAAAATATGGAACATTGCACATAATTATAAATATGGAGATATTTCTCTTTATGCAATACAGAGAACCTGCTAAATTTTAATTTTCAACTGAAGCCCTATAGTCATTAATCACAATTTATCCCCAAATCTTCAACGGTTTATAGACGCGCCGCACCGCCCGCTGCCCCGTCAGTCGCCATCGAGCGCTCGACGTCGTCAGATCTATGTCAAATTTTATCCGCCTGTTCTTATTTTATTCCTATTAATTTTCAGCTCTTAAAATGCAACGCGTTGCAATACCTCGCTTTTAAATGTAGGAAATATATATTATCCCTTCATTTATTCATTCGGTTCCTCGATCCGCATTCTCTTTATGCACGCCCGTTTATACTAATCTATTTTTGAGGACATCCTCAAACTGGTCGAGATATGTACGCTAAGGGCGACTTTTGCCCACGTTTCTACACGCACAGGCTATATTTAATAGCTCTTTGTGAAAGACTTCGTCGAGTAAAGTATCTGCCATCATTCGTATTTCTGCCGCCAAGCAGTAATTTGAACATTACTGCGTTCCAGTTTTGAATATCTACCCTTTCATAGCTATTCAAAGCTGCTGGCGAAACTGCAGGCAGCTACAGGTAATGTCGACATTGCTACTTGACGGCACAAATAGGTAAGGTGGCAATACTTTCCTAGTAGAGCTCCTACCTTGCTACTAAACTAAAGACGACGTTGACGTCTGTACAAAGACACGCTACTTCTGAAGCAGTCTCTGGTATTGGTTTCTGATATCTTGTCATATAATAATAACAATAATTTTTAGGTACCTAGTTACATGGAGGTATACATAAATGTTAATTTAAAATTTTGTACAATTAAAAACATGCAGTATATCTGTGAACGAATGGGTGAGTGTGTGTGTGAAGGTTCAGTAAAATAAATACGAAGGGTAGCACAGTGCAGTTATAAAATTAGGTGGTATAATTAAATCTTACTTAATAATTTTTCCGTTTCCGTATAGTTAAGGGTTTGAAGCCATGTTTGTAATTTGTTTTTAACATGATGTTTAGAGGATGTATTCAGCAGTATGTCCAAATGATTGTATGTGGTTGAGCTAATTACGTAGTATTGCCTCGAGGCATAGGAAGTCCTGTAATGTACTGGAGGGCATATATCTCAGGATGATGAAATTTAAACTTACAAGTCTGCCTTCAATTTGTCTGGCTGCGCTAATATTGTAAATAATGCCAAGTCGAGCTAGGTAGGGTCAGCAGACGCGGATCTCATACGCAACGTGTGCCGCGCCCCATGCCCGACATACATTCATTCTACGGTACAGATAGCAAATGAGAGATTTGCAATCATAAGTTATTTAGATATTATGGAAAACTAAAGCCATCAGTTCAGATGCAGGACAGTTGTAACAGTTTCAGTGAATGAGGCAGGCCTCTTTTATGTACACACGCCAGCACATGAAACTACACATTGACGTATCTTGTTCCGTTGCACTGGAGGCGATTTTCGAACAAAAATGTGTAGTCTGATGTGCCGTTGTCCGTACAATTAGACAATAATAAAAATCTATGAATGCTAGAAATTCTCATTCTCAGTTGTGACCAAGCGTACGTGTACTTTACATTGAAAAAAAAAATATAGCTACAGCCACGGTCTAATCACTACGTACATTTTGTTATGTGTGTCCAGGAAGATGGACATCGTTAATCAATCGATGGCGCTGGCATCTCTTTTTTTGCCATACTATTTTTAGATAATTTTCCAGAACCCGAAATATATTGCATAAAGGCAGTGTATTAACTTCAAAACATGTTTAAAAAAATACAAAAACCCAGAAAGCCAGTAAAAAAGCATGAATTTGGAGATATGTATATACATATACATACGAGCTGATAATTCTGTACTCATGTATAAGGTACTCTTTGGCTACAGCTAATAGGCACGTATGTGTGTGTGTGTGTGTGTGTGTGTGCGCATGCGTGCGTATACATAGGTGCGTGCGTGCGTGCGTACGCGTGTACGTGTATTATCATGTGAAGAATGAATTGTATTTATATTAATGAGAAAATAAATATCCTGTTATTACTGTAATTACTTATTTCTGAGAATGCAAATTAAAAGCTATTGTATCTTTTATGCAAACGCTACGGCCGGTAGGCATTGCAAAACCGACTACCAAGAGATTGATACTTCGATAAACTGGACATGTGAGCTACCACTTCGCGCATGCGTACTACACTAGATAAATATAAGATATATCTAAAGTCCGATAAATGAGATATGAACCTTACCAGGCTGCGATTTTTTTTAAAGCTTCTACTCACTACATTGTTTTTACTCGGTAGCCAAATATATACATATACACTTCCCAGGATTATCTTTTATATATGATAATATCTAAAATCTGATATTCAAAATTGCCATTTATGAGGTTAAAACAATCGTGAGGTAGAAACTTTCACTTTTAACAGAGTACTGTTTAGTAGCAGTAGAGCTTGTGAAAAAGTTCCTCCAGGGTAGTGCTGCCACCTTACCTATTTCTGCCGCCAAGCAGTAATGTGATCAATACTGCGTTCCGACTTTAAAGGGTAAGGGAGCTGATGAAATTAAAAGCCATGTGCCAACTTTTCCGCAGCATTGCCTACACTTGCCTCGGAGCGTAAGGGCTGTCTGGACATTATTATTTTAGATGGGTTTTAAACCAGACGCTTGGTTAATGCCTAGTTTATATTGTGTTAAAGCCCATTAATGATCGAAATCGAGGGCAAAAACTGTTTACAATTTTTTGTTATAATATCAAGTGGCGAGACGAACAAGTCATGCGCCTGATGGTAAGCTACACGCCTGTCCATAACAGTTGCAGTGCCACTCAGAGCTTTAAATCGCAAAGATCTGAGGGGCACTGCCACTGCACCCGTCACCCTGAGACAGTTGACAAGTCCCATGAACCTGTAATTTTACCAGCACCCTTACCCTTCAAAACCGGAACACAATAATGCTTGACGGCAGAAATAGGTAAGTGGCAGTACTACCCTGGGCGAATTCTTTCACAAGGAGCTCTACGGCTATTAAATATTTATCGTGAATCGAGTTACGTTCAAATTCAAAATGTTTATGATACAAAAAAATCTATGCACTTGAATCGATTTTCATAAAAATGTAATCATAACGCCCATTTCTGCCCATGATTTTGGGCAGAAATTAGTTAAAACCATATTGGTTAAAACTATAATGACTATTATACATAGTACTGTACACAGAACTTGAGTTTCAAAAACAGAACGTCGTATTTTTTCTAATTAAAATATCAAATGACGCTACTCAAACGCTATACTGCCACCTGATTGGTTAAAATTAGGATGGAAAAAAACAAAAGAAGTTAAAATATATGCGCTACTTGACCAGTTCTATTCTATCTATTTATTTATGGTGGCCTGACCTTTGCCTACCCTAATACACTCGTTAAAATTTTTTTAAATTTATTTTAAAACATTGCGGTTGTTGTCATGGATTGCTAAATGTATATTAAATATGTCGATTATAGGAGTATGATTATGGAATAGAAATGAAATGCTGTACAATTCTGAATTTGAATCACTTTTGTTGAAGTCACCATAAACACAACCATGAGCCGTCTACTATTTTATGTAATTTTTAAGTATCGAACAAACGCTTCAATTATATATAATATATCAAATGCCCTAAGCTTAAATAAAGTTTAATTGATCAAAAACTGTTAAGCAATTTGGAAACTAGTGTACTAAACGTCTTTTCCACAAATCCTTCATGGAAATTTGGATTTGCAAAACCGGGGAAAAACGTTTCTTAGACGATAACACTACTTTTGTATTCCAGCCCTTTAAGATAAAAATGCGAGGTAGCTCGAATTATGTGTCCGGAAGTATATAATTAACAGCGCGTATCGACTCGTGTTATACAACGTGAATGCACCGCGAGATTTTGCGGATGTGCACAAGCCGCGTTGCTACGTTTACCTAAATAGAATAACTTTAAAAAATTTGCCCGTTAATTGATAAAAACGGTCTTAAATAGCAACACTGTGCCGGAAATACAGGTTATTAATGTCACCCGGTTGTTTTTTCGCGGCAAGCTGGTTGTTCATATGGAAACCGATCTATAGTGTTGTGCTTTACCAGACTGATCCATACGTGTTCACTCGTTGCACTTGACCCACTTACGGGCATGCTTTCTGCACACATCGTGCGTATACTTTTACGTAGCGCTTTATTTGTATACTTTATTCATTAGATGAACAGAACAAAAATTATAATGTTTATTTGACATCACAAATACAAAGGTCAAAGGTAAAAGGTCCCACAGTAAGCAGAGCCTGTCCTGTAGCGACATGTAGTTCATACTAAAAGACAACCGCGTCGTTATAAAGAAATTCTAGTATTAACTATCATCAGTGCATTTCCAATCTAATACGAGTGACAGCCTGGTGCAGGACCTGAGCATTTGAGATACGCAAGTACGAATTCAAAGTCCACCACTGAGTCTGTTGAGTGAGTTTTTTATGATACCTAGCGACGGCGAACAAGCCGTGCGCCTGGTGGTAAGCGACACGCCTATCCATAGCAGCAGCTGTGCCTCTTTAGATCGGAAAGAACTAAGATGCACTGTCACTGCACCCATCACCCTGAAACATAAGTTGGCAAGTCCCGTGTGCCTTTTTCTATGTAAAATGTAAGTGCGCATATCACCTCCGTCTCACCTGATAGAAACTGACGATGAGGTCCACGATGGAGCATGCACACCTAAGTAATGTCTATTCACTCTCGCCTTGAAAAGGCCCAAGTTATAACGTTCAGAGAACAGGTCTGCAGGCAGGGAATTCCACTCCATAGCCGTTCGGATCTTTGGAATATCCACAATAAAGGAGTAAAAGCCTACGCCTAGTCCCCCGGTAAAGGAAAGGGGAAGGCGGGATTAAATCGTGTAATTCCATCGCATACTCTCCGTGATATATTACTTTACGGCGGTTTTCAAGGCACTGCGGCTTCGCCTCCAGTAATTCTGAGTCACCTATAAGCCTCTTGACACGGTTGCCTGCAATTTCACCAGCACCCTTACCATTCAAACCGGAACAAAATAATGCTCACATTGAACACATACTTCCCTGGACGGACTCTTTCACAAGGAGCTCTATGCTACTAAAATCACTTCATTATGGGCGATTGGTACATAAACCAGATTTTAAAAAAAAGTAAAAAGGAGATTGTTCAATCAACGAGTTCTAAAGCGAGCAATGCTCGTTATTTCTCTACGAGATCGAATCAGAATGAGGAGATCCGTAGAAGAACGAAAGTCATCGATATAGCCCAAAGAATTAGCAAGTTAAAGTGGCAGTGGGCAGGCACATAGCTCGTAGAACTGACGGCCGTTGGGGCAGAAAGGTTCTCGAATGGAGACCACAAACTGGAAGGCGTTTAGTGGGACGGCCCCCTGCTAGATGGACGGATGACCTGGTAAGGTCGGCGGGTAACCGATGGTTGCACGTTGCTAGCTGGCTAGTCTAGCAATCTTTTTGGGTGAGGCCTATGTTCAGCAGTGGACGTCTTCCGGCTGATATGATGAAGTTTTTGAACCGCAGACTGGGAACTAGGAAATTTAAGTCAAATGTTTAAGCCCCAGGAGTGAGCCTTGTCAGTAAAATTTTAAGGTCCTGGAACGACCAAAGCAGAACGTTAAAAAGGTACAAAAACAAACTGGAATAGTATGAGTCATAAAAGGCCATGCTCGTCACGACACTTACAGAGGTTGCAGGCGTTGCTTTATTAGGTAACAGGTACATTTTTCACTTAGACGCCAAGGTCGGTCACCGGCCTCATGGCATTCATACATGGGCACCATGGAGCATATATTTTTGACCATACAATAAAACCGTGAGTGGGTGATGCTTTTGCAAGTCTTCGAAACTTTTGAAATTTTAATCAGGTTTAACTGTTCCAACAAAATTAACTGACAACTAAAAAGGGTTAAAAAAAGGCTAGTTGAGTATTTCTTAGGAAATGAAACTATTTTATTTATTTGTTTTTTTTTTCAAACAAACCAACGTTTCGGGCTCTTTACAGTTCCCATGGTCACGGTTGACTGAGGTGGTACAGTCATCAACCAGTTATATCTAATATTAATGCAAACCACCCTATTTTTTCACTATAGCTACAAAAGTTATTAATTAATACCTTATTCTTAATTTTACGAAGAAACATTCCAATTTACGCTACATTACGTTTTACAAATTATTTTATTTTGACAATATGAATTTTTATTTAGTTAAATTTATTAATTAATAATGGAAATTAGAATAAGTTAAAATACATTAATTAGTACTGCAGTCTTATGTCTGTTTGGAATTTTTCATCAGAGGAAATACTGGACCGTAAGCTGGTGGTACAGAGAAACCATTTTCCCTGTTAAAATTAGGATGTTTTTTTTAATTTCAATGACCTCTCGCAGCATCCCGGATACATAACGGACTTCTTTTGCAAGGACTCGGGGTTTGTCAAACTTCATTGAATGTGCAAGTATTTCTTATTTATGTAATGGTAGGACCTGGTAAAGAGTCCGAAACGTTGGTTTATTTGAAGAAACATAATATACCGAGTGTTTTTTTTTAATGGGACATTATGGGGAAATCCGAAACCAAAGACGATACAAGAAAACTGTATTAAGAACCATTAAGTATTTTTTTGTGAAAACAATTTTGGCATAGTCAGTTTATTGGTCAAGCGTGTGTTGTCTATAAAAATGAATAAAATTTACTTTGTTTTAAACTTTCACGATTTTTACACATTATTTGATTTTTAATTCGGGACTTAATCACAAAACGCACCACAGCGGAAAAAGTCAAAGAACACATCGCGGCTGCTAACAACCGTCAGCCCAATGAGTCTGCAATAGCCGAGCATTTGCTGGAATCAGGAGCAAACCACTGGACTGAGCTTCATAGTCCCAAGATCCTTTCTACAGAACGTCATCACTATAGTAGAATCGTACGTGAAGCTATTGAAATTAAAAAACACCGTAATTTCAACCAAGAAGATGGTTTTAAGCTTTCATCGTCATGGGATCCAATTATCAGCAAGTGTAAACGACATCAAGTATCGCCCGACAAGTCGCCGGATGTCGTGAGTGTTGTGTGTCGGTCTAGTCACAACCCTAATGCACAAATAAAGAATGAAGATCAAGTGCGGGTAGTTAGAAAAACTCGCACGGCTAGAGGATGCTGTCACCCGCCTCTTCAGTTCCTTCGAGACCATGGACGTGGCAATATGTCCGAAATGTCGAGGTAAATAAAACAAAATATGTTTTATACGTGATTAAGTCAAATAATGAATAAAATTTAGTATAAAATTAATTTTCAAGTACTACGTAAAAGTCAAATCATCTTTATAGGTAAGCAAATTACACTTGGAATCGTCATACTGACTAAACTCTATTGCTCATTCGTGAGGCAGAAAAGACTGAGAGAGAAACTCTAGGAGCTGCTCTTTGTAAATATATATTAGAATACATTTATCATTATAATACAATATTTAGTTTAAACGTTAGATCGAGATTGCAGGCATGCAAGAGCTGCAAAATACCCAGACATACTAAGATTCACATTAAATATAATCGGACATCCGTTCACATTTTTCTTCACACAGCTTTAGTTCCGAAAGTGGTTCACCCCACACTTACGCCTTGCGCCTGCGCCGCTTAACAATCTAGCAAGGCCAGCAAGTCCACTGATTCAAACTCATACATGTCCATATGTTAACTGGGCTTTTTATATGTAATATGCAACTTATAATTTGAAAACTAGCTCTTACCCGCAGCTTTTTCCACCTCGTAGGTAAATTAGTTATTTTTAATTTACAAGGCGTGACCTTAAGAAAAAATAAATATGCATGGTGTAGAACCGAAAAAAATTTTTCATTCATACTAAATTAAATTTTATTTAATAAAAATAACCAAAAAAATATGTTATACACAGCGTATGTAGCGTAAACTGGAATGTTCTTTGGTAAAATAAAATAAGATAGGTAATAATATTTTTTGTACAGAAAAATAGGGTGGTTTGCATTACTTAATGTTAGACATTCTTAACTGGTTGATAACTTTGCCATGTCAGTAAGACGCAGCCGTGACCACGAGTCCGGGCCCGAAACGTTGGTTTGTTAAAGAAACTAATATACGCGATTTAAATCCGAATAAAATAGTTTCAAACAATCGTGAAAACCTAAGAAATCGAATAGTGTAATTTCTCAAGTCGATAAACAATTATTATTGTATAATGAAAACATATAAACGAGCCTGCCGTCAGCGAGCATGTCATGGATAAACCTACACATTCAATTAAGGTCGACAAACCCCATGTCTTTGCAAAAGTTGAAGTTGAAGTCCGCTGTCTACCCTGGATGCTGCGCGAGGTCATTGAAATGAAAAAAATCCTAATTTCAACAGGGAAGATAAAATAAATAAATAACGCACACACTCAACATAACCCCGCACTAGGGAAACCCTGTGTCGCGGGTGCCATGGACACACACATAGACAACCACAAATTACAACCAAACTCACGAGAGAAATAAATTTAGGCCATATAAATATTTCTCCCGGCCCGGGTATCGAATCTGAGACCTCTGCGTGGCAGTCCGGCATGACAACCGTTCGGTCACGAAGGCAGTTAAAGATGGTTTCTTCGTACCACTAGTTTGGGATCCCGTATTTCCTCTGATGAAAAAGCACAATGAACATGCATTACTAATTAATATTTTTTAATTTATTCGAATTTCCATTATTAAATAATTAATTTAATTTAATAAGAATTCATATTGTTAAAATAAAATAATTTGTAAAACATTATGTAGCGTAAATTGGATCGTTCTTTGGAAAAGTTTAAATGATGGCTTTGTCAAAGCCTTAATAAATTAAAAAAAAATTTAGGAAATGAAACTATTTTTCCGGATTTAAATCGCGTATATTTGTTTTTTCAAACAAACCGACGTTTCGGGCCCTTTACAGGTCAGGGGACCTGTAAAGGGTCACAGTTGACCATGGGATTGAAAAAAATTTAAACTAATCATTCATAACTTTTGTAACTATAATGAAAAATGGTGGTTTGCATAAATATTAGACATGACTGGTTGATTACTTTACCACCTCAGTCAACCGTGACCATGGGACCTGTAAAGGGCTCAAAACATTGGTTTATTTTAAAAAGCAAATACTCGCTAATTAAATCCGGAAAAATAATTTCATTTCCCAAAAAAATACGACAGATCTGCCGATAAGACTATAATGTCATTGAAGTGACTGAGCACTTAGCTGATAAAATATAAATTGCCGTTGGTCGTATACGAAGTAACTACGAAGAGTAGTATAAAATAAAATAATAATTATATGTGTATGAAATTTGTTATGTTGAGAGAAATTAACTAAACTAAACTATTGACAACTACCAAGCTTTGCTTACATCCGTTTTCGTAAGCGATTATTGTAAATTATGATACTGTCTTACCGCTAATTACGTCACACTATACTTTTGACGGTCAACAACCGTATGGTCGCGGTCGCTGCCATCATTTCTACCACTTTCACTTTTACTTGAAAACACTTTTTACATCAAACACACATATTGCCATCTCTTGGCACTTTAAGAAAGTAATTGTAAGGCGCCACCTTTCGTCGAGTAGCAGAACTACTCTACTACTAATAGAGTAAAATAAACTGCATTTTTCTGTTTTCAAATAAATTTATATTTAGCTTTTAAAAATTTTAACAATTTCAAAATTCCACTGAAACATTTAACAGAATTTAATTTTATGACAAAAATTAACATTTCTTATGAAAAAGATCAATAAAAACCTTTCTTTAACAAAATTTTAACCCTTTTGGAAACTTATTATTTTAAAAAGGTTGTGGAATCGAACTCGAGTCTGTAATCAAAAAGCAATGATTAAATTTCGTCGCTTTGCCGGGGATTGTTGTTGCTGGTTGGCGCTGTAGACCACCTAAGTCCTGTAGGTACTTCGGGGTACTCGCTATTCGCGGCTCTGGAGGACGGTGCTGACTGGCGATGATGGTCCCTTTTTGTTATCATTTCGTCTCAGTGTGAATTATCTTGCAGACTTTAAGCCGAAAAATACTAAAGTATAACATACTAGGCGGTAAGTGTAGTAGTAAACATAAGCCATGCCAAGTAGCATATTATTGTAATTTTGCGTAATACTCATTTCTTTTTTATAACGCTCTACAATAACACGGACTGACTCTGCCGTTTATAACCACTAGTTCCATGCATTCAGTTCCACGTGGAACAATTGTAACCCAAAAGTTCCAATACATTGAACTAGAGGGAATAAATGACGCTACCGTCTATCCATCGTAATTTTTTTACCTTAATCATTTACAACAATACCCGGTACCACAGGTAAGTACTGATTAATAGTATTTAGGAATATCACATCACAAATTTAAATACGAGTTTTTGAAAACTAAAATTTAAACTAACAATGATATTGGAAATGAAACTATTTTTCCGGGTTTAAATCGCGTATATTTGTTTTTTCAAACAAACCGACGTTCGGGCCCTTTACAGGTCCCATGGTCACGGTTGACTCACGGTCAACGATTCGTCAACGGTCAAAAATATACGCGATTTTAATCCGGAAAAATAGTTTCATTTCCTATGTGTAACAATCGCGAAAAACCTAAGAACTCAATAACAATGATATTCTTTCTACATCTTTGCTTCTTTTACTTTTGAACTTTTTTTATATACTTTCTTACTTAATCTATTAAGGAAAAATAATGATAACTTAAAATTTTTAAATTCTTAATTACGTAAGTTGGGTACTTAGGCTTCATATATCATTAATTAGAGCCCACATCCAACATTGAGAATGAGAAGTTTTATTGTGTTGCTTGTTGCTTGAAAACAAAAAAAAACGGCATAAGGGTGTATTCGTAACGGGTTTCGGTAACAACGTCATCATGAGAGAGGAGGGAGGCGGGGCTACCCCTCCCCCAAATCAGCTCTCTTGTCGTCGTTGTTTTACAGGCAAGCCGTGTACGTTAATAGACGGTAGGGAAGGCTAGGGTTCACAAAGCGTTCCTCTAACATACGCACGACTTCGCCTCGCTTACCGCTTGTCGTTGAACGTAACAACCACTAGGCAAGGCGATATGCCGGTTCAACAGCGTCAATGTCCATATTCCGCCAGGCAAGCGCCCAACCAAACCCACCACGAATGACACAAGCGAACTGGCGAAAATAGACATCATAATCTTAAATTACGTACCTGAAGTAGGCGGCCTTAAATTTCGCCATGTGACTACAAGTCAGGATGGCCGAGCGGTCTAAGGCGCTGCGTTCAGGTCGCAGTCCACTTCTGTAGGCGTGGGTTCGAATCCCACTTCTGACATAAATCCAAGTTTTTGTTTTTTTTACTATTACATTTTTCCAAAAAATCGTATAGTTACCTCCCCCAGAGGTCTTTCTTACGATTTCTTGTGGTTTATTTTACAAGAATACATACATATTTTAGACGTCAGTCATTTTATTTGTACTGCCCATTATAGAATTTAATATATAGCTGAAATTATAACGTTAAATTCTAAACTAACAATAGCAATTATAATTTGAAAGAAATAAATTTGGTAAAATTCTTTCACTTTAGATTGTTGGAATTAATTGAAACAAGTGCCATCTAGCGGCATCATTGTACAACGTTTCAATGCGCCAATCGCTATTAATCTATCCACGTAGCACAGCAAGCACAGTAATCCATATTTATCCTTGCGCTAGCTATATCACTTACGATTTAATAGAAAGCGCTGTCATCTTCTATGTGAATATAATTAATAATTATGCGCGGTCAGAACTTACTTTACACTTTTGCATACGTCTGATATCTACGACTACGCCCTAATGTTAGGTAATATTCCGAAAACTTTAATGTAGTCGAATTTTTCCGGAAAAAATCCAGAAAAATTGTAAAAATATTATTTGGAAGGCTCGTATTATGTTCTACATTTAAGAATATCTTTGGAAGTTTTATTTAGTGTGAATTATTATAAATAAAAGCCGTATCTAAAAAAACGAGATTTATAATCTCAGTACAGAGTACTAAAAAACCGACCTCAAAAGACATTCATCCCCTAGTTTGCCGCCCTTAATAGAAAGCGCTGTCTTCTATGTGAATATAATTAATAATTATGCGTTGTCATACGTACGTTCCAGAAATCCTTACTTGACACTTTTGCATACTTATGGTATGTACGACTAGGCCCTAATGGATGGTAATATTCCGAAAAATTTAATGTAGTGGAAATTTTTCCGGAAAAAATCCAGAAAAATTGGAAAAATATAATTTGGAAGGCTCGTATTATGTTCTACCTTTAAGAATAGCTTTGGAAGTTTTATTTAGTGTGAATTATTATAAATAAAAGCCGTATCAAAAGTAAAACAAGATTTATAATCTCAGTACAGATTACTAAAAAAACCGACCTCAAAAGACATTCATCCCCTAGTTTGCCGCCCTTAATTAAAGGTGGAATATTTTCTTCAAATTTAAATGAGACCACTTCTGAGGTATCCTCTTTCCAACAAAAAAAGAAACATCAAAGTCGGTACATAATTATCGCGTAACATACATACAAAAAAAAAGTAGAATTGAGAAAATCCTACTTTTTGAAGTCGGTTTAAAATGATTTCACTACAGCGGACAAAACCTCCAACAACCATACCACCACCACCTAGTTGATGGTTCCTTCGTTTTCGTTCAGCAACTTCAACTTTTGACAGATGTCAACGTCAAATGTGGAAAATTTAAGAAAAATATCGGAAAATATCTGGAAAAATATTATTTTTATCAAAATGGAAATTTTTCCATAACACTACGCTCTGGATGCCCTTGGATGCCCTAAATTTCCATCTATCAATATCATGATGAAGCAATTATTTAAAAAAAATGCATAATAATGCAAAACTGTTCAAGTTCAAGCCTGTCATTGAAATAACCTTAATTATTATTTAAATTAGTGTAAATGAGTGTAAACCACAAGTTAGGTTTAAACACTTGTTAAAGTGTTGAGTATACCTATAGCAGACCACAAGATAGTTAATTAATAATACCTTTGATAAATACTTTGAAAACTACTAACACGTAGTTCATAAATATTTTGTGTAAAAATGACAATAATAAAAGTGGCAGATGAGGAAGAAATAATTAATAAACTAGCTTCTTATGTGGAAAAAATATCAAACGACGCGATACAAAGTAGAGGAAAGTTTTTAGTCGGCCTTTCAGGTAATGTATTTACACAAAATAATAAGCATAGACTTTAAGCAAACGCCTTAGAATACATTGAAATGTAGATCCTATTTCAACAATGTAACGTGCTTGCCTAAATTGTAAGATTCCAAAATTTTCTAGATTCATAAGAATGGGACTCGTTTTATTGGGTTATGATTATGAAATATAATGATTCAACAAAATTTTATTTTATTTTTATAATGGACTTTTTTATTGTCACAATATTCTGTAAACGAAATTATTTTTATATTAGTGGCATTCACATTATCTGCTGATATTGTATTTTAAACTTTTTTTAAATAATTGCACTCTCTCCGTGGACGATTCCCTGACATATGATGCCTCTAATTTAAAGACCAAAGACACACCTTCACAGTTTAAGTACATAAAATATGTAGCGTAAATTGGGCTATGTCTTATGGATATTTTTTTAAATAGCACTAGGTAAACCCTGTATTGAGGGTAACGTGGACATACACATAGACAACTACAAACGACACCCAAATTTACAAGAGAAATAAATGTAGGCCATGCAAATTTTTTTCCCGGTCGGAAAATAAAATCCATGACCACAGCATAGCAGCCTGGGATGGTAACAGTTTGGCAATGGAGACAGTTAAATTAAGTAATTAGATAAGTATTTTTGCAAATACAGGTAGTCCCGAATAGGGTGGTTGACATTAATATTAGACAACTGTTTGATGAGTAATGCCATCTCAGTCAGCTTTGACCATGGAACCTGTGAAAGCCCGAACTGTTGGTTTGTTCGAAAAACGCATATACGCAATTTAGATCCGAAGGTAGTTTTATTTCCAATGTATAGCAATCATAAAACTCTAATTTAAACTCAAAAAGTGATAATAATATTATAAAATCTAAATTTATACAGGTGGTTCAGTACTAAAATACCTTTGTGAAGGTCTTCCCAAAGTAGAGACAGACTGGTCAAAATGGGTGCTAGCTTTCTGCGATGAAAGGGTTGTGCCTGAGGATAATGAAGAATCCACATTTGGTGTGTACAAACGGAATCTGATACCGAAAACTGCATTGAAGGAAAACCAATTTGTGGTTCTCAAACAGGGAGTTTCAGGTAAAATTTATATTTAAGTTCTTTGCCACAGACAATTGTTATAAAACTTCTTTATATGCCACTTAACTTATTTCTTAGTATTACACAACATCACAAATGTTGCTCTGATCCCAAACAAAGCATCTAAAGCACAACAAGACGGGGAGAGAAAAAACGACGGTGCCACAAATACCTAGACCCGAGACAATATTCCACCCAGTAGACACTAAGAAAACAGTGTACACGACCACGGAGGTTGTCAATTCAAGTATCTGTAATATATAGAGGAAGCGCATCATCCTTATGCCACTGCATTTAACAGCACCATAACTAGTATACATATACATATCACTGACTATGATAGTTAATGTACTCCTGATGAATATGATACATTATTTTAGGCAAACATATGCCTCAGGTAGAGGAAGTAAAAACAATGGTAGTTAAGAAAATCTTGTATTTCTCTTGGTTTCAATTCTGAGTTATATTTACAAATGAACATAATAGATTAATTGCTTGTGAGCTGCATGGGCCAGTACAAGCCACACTAACAACAACAATAGACTTATTCAAAAGGTTCCCTTCTGCATGAGCACATAGGGCGTTATTAGGAAATTCGATTTGAAACTAAACTTTTTAAAGTGGTCTATTCTAGCACTAAACAGTGCTCCTGGAGTTGTTGTACTT
>NW_020653501.1:0-55810 GCF_003589595.1 Hyposmocoma kahamanoa | reverse complement strand
TGGTAAAATTTACACTCACTAACAGCGTGGCAAATATCGCGTTGCACAAAAACACAACTAAACTGCAGCCACGAATGTTGGATTATCCAGACAGATCATCAAGTTTAATTAGAAGCGTATAGCTTGGGGTTGAATACTGTTGCTTAGTATTTGAAACAATTGTTGGTGTCATTTTTCAGTTGTGAACAGATAAGATGGCATGAAAAAAGTCAGAGGTCAGTTAATAATGGTCGCAAATAAAAAAAAAACTGTTGGACGAATCTGCGTCGAAAGAAAATAGAATAACACTGCGGATGGGGCGGTCCACGGAATACAACAACAATCAGGGAAACAGATAGACCGGATAGAACGGCCGGGCAACTGATAGGAAAATTTTGTACCGTTGTGCCAAAAATTCGATCTTATTTAGACTAAAATTACCTTCATTGTTTTTTAATAAGCAACGGCAGCCTTCTCGCTACTTACTATTCTTGATCTTCTGTTTCCCAGTTATATGATTTTTTTAATAAAATAAATAAATAAATGCTGAATTGACCTCCATCACACCCGATGGAAAGTGATGATGAGTTCGACTATGGAGATGATACCAAATGACAGAAGAAAAAGTAGCGTGGCTGGTGGTAAGCCAGTCTATTGCAATTGCAGTGATACTGAGGGGCACTGCCGTTGCGCCTGTCACCCTGAGACATAAATTGATAAGTCCCATGTGCCTGTAATGTCACCAGCACTCTTTCCCTTCAAAACCAAAACACGGTAATGCTCACATTACTGCTTGGCGACAGAAACAGTTAAGGTGGCAGTACTTCCCTGGGGGAACTCTTAGAAAGAGCTCTACTGCTACGAAAATAATCACTCTCGCCTTCAAAAGGCTCAAGTTGGTACAGTGTTAAATTGATTTTAATGGCACCTACTTATACACATGCAATAAAACCTAAAACATAACATTTATACTCTCGCATGGTTCCTCCCTTCGTCATAACTGCTCTATATATAGTTTCTATTGCTTTGTATTGCGAAAGGCGGTCACTTTCACTTCGTAAATCCAAGAACGCACTATGACCGTCGGCAATTTTAATAAGTGTTATGAAAGATTCCCAAATAACTGTTAAAATCTTTGAAGAAATCCTGCAACCGACGACTATAATATACGATAGCAAAATTAGAGTTAATTTTTTATTCTGTTGCATGTGAAAGAAAATGTCAGTACGAAACTTCATTCGTATCATGCGTCTTATAATTTGGTAGAGTTATTTGACAGTAATTGTTTCGGACAAATGTTGAATGGAGAACAGGAGTCGATTCCCAGAGACGAGCGTAAAGTTAATGTTATTGTCGTTTATTGACTTACTAACCTACAACCTACTAAATACATACTTCGTATACCATACACTACAGAGCATTTATTACAGTAGTTAACTATCAAATACGCAGTCTGACAAAAAAAAGGTGAAAGACTTTTTGCGTTAACTGTACATACAAAAGTATTTCAAGTCGACGTCCACAGCTGGATTCTGATTGAATCGCCAGTTGTTGTTAAGAACACATGTTTCGTGTGTCACTTGACGTGGGTTGAGTCAAATTTATATCAGTATTATATATATTATATTATTACATTATCACTAGTATTTATTCGTAATATTATTTGTAATATTCGTAGTACTCACTGTCGATAGCACAGTTCATTTTTTTCTGGATTCATTAATATTGTGATGACTGTTTGTACCAAAATAAAAAAAGTATATCCCAATAAGACGTAAAATCAACGTTATGCGTGTTGCGATAAGAACAGTCCGAAGAGTCAAGCTTGATTTTCTCTTAGTTCTAGAACTACATAATGTTTAGGGAGTCACCAGACTTATCGACATCGTATTAATCCGGTCAGAATAGGCGGCAATCCTAGCGGAGGCGCAACGCGCAACGTCTTTTTATCTCTTATTGTATGAACATAAAGGTATTTTAATAACAGTAGAGTTCCTTGTGCAAGAGCTCGTCCAGAGAAGTACCTTACCTTACCTATTTAATGTGAGCATTACTGCGTTTCGTTTTTTTTTTAAGGTGCTGGTGAAATAACAGGCAGATGGAACTTTCAACTTATGTCTCAGGGTGACGGGCGTAGTGGCAGTGCCCCTTATATCTCTGCGATTAAAAGCTCTGAGTAGCACTGTTGCAGTGCTATGGACAGGCATGTACCTTTCCACCAGGCGCACGACTTGTTCGTCTCTTCACTTGATACTGTATAAAAAAAGGTTTTTCTGACCGGCTCAAGGCGACTCCGTAAAAGCATCTAAGACACTTCCGATGATTTTTGTACGTATTGTTAGAAAGCAGAGTTGATTTTTTACCGCTTAACTAACCAAATAGTAACCTAAATCGTACAGAGTAAGCCTGTACCCACTAGTGTAATAATCAATAAATATTAGTCAACATCACTTACGTTGCTCTAATCTCAAAATAAGTAACAAAAACATTTGTGTTATGAAAGTCGGAAACAACGACGGCACGACAAACACCAAGGCCTGAGACAATATAAAAAAGTTAGTTTTTCTACATTGACGCGGCGGAGGATCGGGACCTCAGAGGTGGCGACACCATGACAGCCGGTGTGCAAGCCTCTCAACTACAGAGGTCGTCGACTAGTGGAATATAAAAGGATTAATAATAATAATAACGCACACACTCACCATAGCCCGGGAAACCCTGTGTCACGGGTGCCATGGACACACACATAGACAACCATAAATTACACCCAAACTCACGAGAGAAATAAATGTAGGCCATACAAGTATTTCTTCCGGCTCGGGAACCGAACCTGGAACCTCTGCGTGGGAGTCCGGCATGGTAACTGTTAGGCCACGAAGGCAGATATAGTAAGGTACATAAATTTTCATTTACTCAACCCGCTATACCAAAGTTTTCTACAAAGTTTTTTTGCATATCAAAATATTATAGGTTCGAGGTAATTTTTTTTTTTCGATTACTGTAATAAAAACTTATATAAAATATTATTATTCATTGCTTTTCCGGTAGTTAGAAAATTATATCCCGTTTCTTATAACAAAAGAAAGCATTACGTCTCTGGTATTATTGGCCGACTGATAACAAAAGGCAATAATCCGACTAAAATAAAGATCACTATCGACAACACTAAGGGCTGAATGAATGAACGAGTAGGCCGTGTCACAATAGCGCGGCCCCGACAAATTGCTATCAATAATTCAAACAGTTAGCGGCGATCTCGTTCGTTCACACTGATTTACACCTGAATACATGAATTTGCTATTCAAAACGCAAAAGTTGATAGAATATTCGATTAACCAGTTGAATTAGGTGTTATTGGAAATTTATTATATTATATTGTAATACAACGGTACCGATAATCTGATTGTATTTGGGGTTTATTTAAATTGAGGAGGGTTTGAATAGAGATATAATGAAATAGCAACTGAAGATAAAGTTTTGAAACTTTAAATTTACGTGAAAATAACATAGCCGTCGGCTAAATTCGAAAACCTCGTAACTCCGTTTTTGAACGCAATCCCTTTTTTACTCTTCAAGCGCAATATTAATTATTAATAACGCACACAATCAACATAGCCCCGTACTAGGGAAACCCTGTGTCATTGACGCACACATAGACAAATACAAATTACACCCAAACTTACGAGAGAAGTAAATGTTGGCCATACAAACATTACTCCCGGCCCGACATCGAAGATGGGGCCTCTGGGTGGCAGTCAATGGTAACCGTTCGGCCACCGAGGCAGTAATATCGGGCAATTGGAGCTTAAAATAGAATTTTTTAGTCCCTTTTTTAATTGCAAAATATTGTCGTGTAATTATTTCCAGAAATGTGCAGGCCACACCACGAACGACGCTAAGCTAAATTAACGTATTCATAGTCACTACTTACTTACTTATTTTCTTAAGTTAGCTTTGCATGCGACTAAGTGAGCTAAACTAAGCTAGCTTAGCTGGTATAGTTGGTGGCATACAACTACGTGAGCTACACTAAATTAGCTAGCTTCATTCACGGTGTGGCCTGCGCTTAATTCTATTTTTTGTACCTACTCAAAAGTTCACATTAATGGAGTTTATGAGGTTTACGAATTTAGTCGACAATACATAATATTATATACTGCATTCTGAGTCAGCGCTCCTTCATTGCTATGACCGAAATGGTTTTGTTTTTCTTTTGTATTTAGTTTTTATCATCAACATGAAGAACTTTTAAGACAAACAGTAGAGTTCTTTATGAAAGAGTTTGTGCAGGGCTTGGGGAAGTGCTACCACCGTACATGTTTCTGCCACTAATCAATGTGAGTATAAATGCGTCCCGGTTTGTAAGGGTAAGTAAGTGAGCTGGTGAAATTAAGGGATCGTGGAACTTGTCAACTTTATGTCACAAGGTCGACGGACCGCCGGACGACGAGGTGACGAGGTGACGAGGTGACGGATGCATTGGCAGTGCCCATCAAATCTTTGCGACTGTTACGGGTAGGTGATGTAGTGTACGCACATAATGCACCATAGACAATAGACAATATAAGTTACACTGCGGCCCGCTAATCCCACATTACGATACTAGACAGTGGTGTGTGCGGACGTATCGCACGTGTACGTGAAGTAAACACATGTTGCGTCATTGAGCTATCTCTGTACCTAAGTTGCGTAGACGCCACAAGTATGTCGCTTTCATCTAGACGCATAACTAGTTCGTCTCGTCATTTGATATTATAAACAACCTCACCGACCTCAAAAGTTGATGGAATTGCATCTATTTGCCAAGTTTTATTGAAATCGGTTACCGGAAAGTGCGCGAAACCAGATTCATCCCATAATTTGCCACACTTAGAGATGTAATATTTTCTTCAAATTTAAATGGGACCAATACTGAGGTACTCTCTTTCCTACAAAAAAAGAATCATCGAAATCGGTTCACAATTGATAGAGTAATCGCGTACACACAAAAAAATACAGTCTTTCTCCTGTTTTTGAATTCGGTTTAAGAGGAAGCAAGTGTTCCAAACATATACATGCTACCTAAAGAAAAAGGTTAACTATGAAAACCTTATTTTTGCATTGTTAGGCATATTAAATGAAAAGGGTTTTACCTTTATGAATATCACTTGCTATATAGGAAAAGGAACCAAGCAAAACTGTAGGTATATCGGCATAACGTTCCTCAATGATAATATGAAACGTCCCTAACCCGTATTGAGTCAGCATAGTGAACAATGGCGTTTAACACTTTCGCTTCAAAGACCCGTGGACCTTACTGGGACGTATTATGAGTTAATTTTATCGCAAGTTCTTTACCAAAAAACTCATTACAAACTTAAAATGTTAAAACGAAATTTATTACCACAACCACGGATTACGAAATGTAAATTCGTTATTTTGGCGCCACAATTTCGTGGGTGAAGCTCATTTTTCATAACATTTACACATAAAGTTAATTAAATTTGACTAACACTCGTTTTACTACTGTAATCCATCTTTTGTTGTAGTTAAAGCTAATTGGCCTTAATACGTTTACTTAAAGTTTGTTTATATTTAGTTTACAATATTTTAAATTGCCACAGGCTCTGTTTTTTATGACTGTATGTTTGAATATTACGTGCCCCAACGGATTACATTGATTCTCGGTAGGACCCATTTATTGCAATGCCACAATATAAAAAAGGCACAAAAAGACTAATATAAATAAAAACAGAAATATCACAAAATAACAGCGTAACAACATTTAAACAACATTCACATAATACTATATGACATATGTCTGTGGCGTATGCAAAAGGATCCCATTCAGCTAGAGTCACTACCAAGTCCATGCTGTGACGCTGGTTTTCAATGGGCCCTAGACGAGTGAGTCAGGCGTTCACTTTTATTAATTCATTCTGATCGGGGAGCTCTGAGTAATAAGTTCCCGTTACTCTGGTACTTATATTACAGGCAATTTACCAGTTTTAGATCAGGTGATTTGCGTGGTTTTCTGCCGCATTGTTATTATCAGTATCACAAGTTCGATTTTTTAATTCAGAGGACAAATTTGACACACTTTTTTTAAATTAGAAATAAACCTTTCAAGTTGTTTTCTTTGTTAAATAATATTTTATTCCTTTTATGTATTATAGTTTAAAGCTAAATATTTCGTGTTACTAGACAGTCAAGTTTAGACAAGTAGGATTAATATCTACAAACTTTTCAGATCAGTTTGAGACACCTTTTTGGATAAGAAATAAACCTTTAAAGTTGTTTTTCTGTTACGTAATTTATTTGTTTTTACTGGATAAAAAATAAGACAAAAAGCATTGCTTACTATAATCTTCTTCTCGTCCTCCTAGCGTCGTATACCTCATTACTGAGGGTCGTGACTTCCCCGCGGAAACAAGCTCCGCATGACAACGCTGTGCCATCTGTGCCCCTTTAATCTTAATATAATTATTTTCTCTTTTAAATACTAGCTTATCCTAATAGCTGCCTCTATAACTGTTATTTACTAGCAGAAAAGAAACTAAGCATCAATCTCAATACGACTTGTCTCTGCCACTAAATATTGCAGAACCAAAAATCAGGCTCCATTACGGAAAGACCGAGGAGGTCTCTACGGAGACGTGCTCAATAATTCACTGTATTAGTACGACGTAGACTATTGTTACAAAGGCACACGTGAGCGCAACAATCTTTGTGGTTACAGAAAAACTTATTTGTGCTACTGTCCCAGAGCAAATTTATAAAGTGAACGCGGATGAAAATGTGGGGAAAAGGCGACTTTGTCGTACATATTTCAACCAGATTGACGACGTCCTTGAAAAAGGCTAGATCACTAGTAACAAGAATAAACAGTCGTGAATGAAAATACTGATGGTGGAGAAAAGGATGTTCAAGAAGAGGTCCGTATTCTCTGGTTACTATAGTGGGAGACGGAAACAAAAAGAAAAAAAACGTGTGCAACAGACCAAGATTGCAAGGATAATTGGAAATAAGACTATACTAAAAGCCGTGACAACGTAATGATTTGACCTACCGCCTCTCAAGCAGAGGCTGTGGGTTCGAATTACACCAAACAAGGTTAATAACACTCGAAAAACGTGTGATATATATAAATAAATGGATCGGTGATGATGTTGAAACTATTCTCGGATCAGCTTGATTTCGATTGCCTCTCCCGATTGAACAGCATCTCTTCCGAGTCGATGTGCTTAATTGCGATTCACAACTGGCCGATCGGAAACTTTTGACGTTTCAAATCGAAACAATAGTTGATTTAAGTCACAAATTAGAAAGATATAGTAGAAATCAGGTTCATCTTCTCGCTCGGAAACCCATCTGATTGCGAGACTCGGACGCGCTACCCGATCGGATCTATTCTGGTTTCAATTAAAATCAGCCTGCTGAATGGCGTACATTGTTTGTTTTTTAAATTCAACGTTTCTTCAACGTTTCTGGCCCTTTACAGGTCCCATGATCATGACTGATAACCGTCTCCAAACCAAACGTTGGTTTGTTCTAAAAGACAAATAGATTTAGATTTGCAAATTAGTTTCATTTCCTATGTATATAACAATCGTGAAAACCTATAAACTCCGATAGAAAGGATAAATTAATGATAGAACATAACATATTAAAGGATGCTGCTACAGCAAAAGCAGTAGGTAACTAACAGGAGAAGGGATTTTAATCCGTAGGTTATTGAATCTACATTCTCATATGGTCGGGCACTGAGATTATATTGCAAATCAGATAATATTTATTGTTCTTCTTAAATTTTGTTGCAATTGCAGTGTCGGTGGAATAGCTGTTGTGACTTATATTCAATCACTATCAATTGTCATTAGATGTTGCCTTACTAAAATTACCACTGAAATTACTATACATATCTCAATTTTTTATCTTGTTTAGCCAGTAATTTAGTTTTAAAATTAAAAAGTATTATGTGCGTCTTCGAATCGCTTTTGAAGAGCAAAATATCAAGAAATTGCAACGGCAGTTGTATAGTAGCTCGATGGCTAACCCCTGACGAGCCACTAGTCTTAACTTTTAACATAATACCAAACGTACAAAATCCTGCCTTTGACACTCCTCCGTGCTTTAACTGTCTCAGTGGCCGAACGGTTACCATGCTGAATTACCACTCAAGAGGTCCCGGGTTCGACTCCCGAGCCGGGAGAAATATTTTTTTGTCAACATTTATTTCTCTCGTGAGTTTATGTGTAATTGGTAATTGTCTATGTGTGTGTCCATAGCGCACGCGATACAGAGTTTCCCTAGTGCGGGACTATGAGTGTGTACGCATGTGTGCGCGTTAAAACTCTATCGACACTCAACTGTGTTGATTTAGCAGACTTCGAGCTCTATCTGGATGTATGACATTCGTGAGGATTTCCTCCTGCCCGCGTAAAAAAGTTCAAACTATTTTAAACCAATATGTGCAACCTATAAAAGAAATATAAGTTTTAGATGACAATAAAATGCTATTATGACAGTAGTGTTAATGTTGCATAAAACAATGCCAAATAAAATTTTATGCCTGAATAGTCAAGGAATAAAGCTCACACTTGTCTATGACATAATACTCTTTTGTCTCGTAGTCAATTGCCATTTTTCGCAAATAGCTTTTTTCCGAACATCGACAGCCGAATAAAAGTGTAGCCGGAGGCATGTTAACGGCGAACTAGTAAGTGCTTGGTTTGTACTTACAAGCTCATAGAATAGAGAACTAAAATTTTATGTTAACTTTTCTAGGTACGATTTTCTCCATTACAATTTGAACATTTAATGAATTTTCTTGTACTCATAAGTATTTTATTACATACTTACATATCGTCACGCTTGTCTCCCACAGGGATAGGCAGAGATCACGAACCTCCATCTGCTACGCTCCTGGTAAACCTTCTTCGCCTCCTCCACTACCGTCAGTTTCTTCATACATGCTCTTTTATTCTTAATACTTGTAACCCGGTCTTTTTAAGGACATCCCCAATCTAATAGAGATATGTATGCCGAGGTCTAACTCCTCCCACCCCTTCATCCACATTTGCTCTACAAAATTTGTACCGTCATTCTACCAACATTCATTGTTTCTACATCCAAAGCATTCAAGCATCCCCCACTCTATAAATAATTATAAATAGATAACGCACACACTTACAGCTCTGCACTAGAAAAACTCTGTATCGCGGGTGCCATGGACACTCATAGGTAGACAATCACAAATTATATCCAATCTCACGAGAGAAATAAATGTAGCCCATTCAAATATTTCTCCCAGCCCGGGAATCGAGCCCGGTACATCCAATATAAGCATTACTGCGTTTCAGTTTAGAAGGGTAACTGTGCTGGTGAAATTATAGGCACATGGGACTTGTCAATTTATGTCTCAGGGTGACGGGTACAGTGGTAGCCCCTCAGATCTTTGCGATTTAAAGCTCTTTGTGGCACTGCAACTGTTACGGACAGGCGTGTCGCTTACCACCAGGCCCACGACTTGTTCGTCCCTTCACTTGGTATCATAAAAAAAAATCATATTTCATACCACAACGCTCTCTTACTACCACTGTTCGGCATCCTGCATTATTATGTTTTATAGGAAGATTAAGCGTTTCAATCCTGCAAAAATCCAAAAATTGTTATACTGAATCATATAGTTATTTATCACAATTCAACAAAAAAATTATTTAATCATTTTCAATTTGTAAGCACCTAGTGTAGTGTGAACTTTCTTATCACATTAAGGCTTTATAAATACTGTTACAATCACATTTCAATGCAAACATAACTCAACGTAAGATGCGTGACTGACTGCAGTCAAGTTTCAATTTCTGATTGCAGTGTGGTTTCCTGGCAATTCGCCAGTGGAACGTAAGCGGGAAGGAAATGTTGAACAAATTATGCCCCTTGCTTTTATCGTATTGGAATACATTGAGTCTTTACTTTCAAAACCAACAGCACAATGAATTGGCTTTTAATGTATTTCTTTAAACAAGTGGCTATTTAGAGCGTACATGAAATGCTATAACAGTGACTTGCAAGATTTATTGTGATTACCATCGTTTATAGTTTACCACATATTAAATTTCTACCTCAAAAGATTTTATCAAGAAAGTTATAGTTTTTATTAAGGTATTATTTACTGTGCTCTTAAAATTGTTGATGAATCTAATTTACACAGGTAAGGTATAAAAATACAATAAAAAAGCTTCAATATTAGATGCTAAAACTAGGTTTAAATTATATAATGATTATTATTATTATTTAATTTAATTTACAAAATGCAATATAAAGTTTACTAAACAATTTAACTGCCTCCTTGACTGGACGTTTACCAATGCCACTACCACGCAGAGGTGGAGAAATATTCGTACCGCCTACATTCATTTCTCTCGTGAGTTTGACATTTCAAAGTTTCCCTAGTACGGGGCTATGAGTTTGTGCGTTATTATTATTATTATTATCATTCTTCTCAGGAGAATCTGCTCAATCAATAACCCTCTTTAGATAGTCAATCTATCGCGCGTGATCAGGAGCGTACAGGATTGCGCGCGGGAAAGCCTGCACGCGCAATCGTGCGCGATTACCTGTCTGATTTTTTTTAAACTAAACGTTAGTTTAAAAAAAATTTTAAAAAAAACTTTAGCGCGCGATTGCTAGTGTTCGTTTTTGTTATACGGAAAGAGCGTCCGTATAAAGGCTAATAGCGCAGGATAGACTGCGTGAAATTGGCGCGTATTGGGTCGCGGTCTTTCCCTTTTCCTTCCAACGTCTTTAAACGCGCGCTCAATGGCGTACGAGTGCTGTATCACGCGCGATAGAGTGTCTGTGCAAAGCCTGCTATTGTAACGATTTCAAGTGTAATGTGCTTACCTTGTAAACTCACGCCCTTTGGTTATAATAAACTCACGTGCGATCATATGTAAAAACTGCTTTTATCACATGATAGTCATAAAAGTAACTTGCACTACATGATACAAAGTTATTTCATGATATGAAATGATATGAAAAATTTTACAACTGTTTTATTTAAGCATAAAAAGTTATCGACTAACTTCGTTCGTAGAATGTTTGAACATCTCTCGTGAAAAGTTGTTGTTTTACAGACGTCTGCCTTATTTCAGCTAGAGTGCGAAATAAATTTACTTATGTTGAATTTGATTTAATTTCTTTTTTATGACACCAAGTAATCGTCTCGTTACAAGTCTTGCGCCTATGATAAACGACACGCCTTTTCCGTTTTAGTGCTAGTAGAGCTTTAAATAGCAAAGATCTAAGGGGTACTGTCACTATGTCCGTCATCCTGAGACATTTAAATTGACAAGTTCCATATGCCTGTAATTTTACTTTAGTGCTTGGCGACAGAAACAGGTATTGTGGCAGTACCTCCATGGACGAATTCTTTCACAAGGGGCGCTACTGCTACTATATTTAATTTTCTATTTTTATTACATTTAGAATCTACTGCAAAGGTGTTCAAGTTTACAAATACATACAATAATATTGTAATCACACTCGTATACTTTCTTCAATGATGAACACAAAAAATTTTTTATTTGAAATTTCAATGCAATTCAACGTCAGAGTACCACTTTCACATATATACAAAAGCGAGAAGCCACGGAAATATAATGAACCCACTTGCGTGAGCAAATACGTTATCTTTGTAAGGTTTTTGAGTAATGCACTTTAAAACTTCTTACAAAAAGATAGAGATAAAAAAACTTGTTCAACGAACTTCAAGTCTCTGAGTCACGAACATAACATAGCGTCATGATTGCTCCCACGTTTTAATTACTGATGGTAATCTGCTTTTAGCTAGCCGACTGACGAACTTTTCGTGTTTAGGTCTTCAAAGGAAACGTGTCAAAGGCTTTTGAAATGGTGAAAAGATGCGCCGAACTCCTGAGGTTGGGTTTTGTGAGGTGTTTGAGGACGTTAGTGGTTTGGAAAGGACGTGTATGTTTCTGTGCCAATGAATTGCGTTTTAAATCTCGTCTTATAGTATTATTTGTAAGTATAAAATGTAATGATACCAAAGAATAAAGTAAATTAGGTAAAAATACTTTAATATAAATAAAAAATGTGCGAATAATTGAATCTAAAAGAATAAGAGTGTGGAAACATTGATGCGCGGTGATAAGGTAATAGATGTGCTTTTTTTCTTTTTATTTATTTCACTTTAAAATTTACAATTTACAAAACTATATAGATTTTTCGCACAGTGAGCAATCGCCATCTACACGACATAAAAAATAGAGTTCGTAATATAACATTTCTGGGACACATATCACGGACAATATAAAATATTCACAATTCATATCACTATTACATATAAAAAATATTACAAGTATATTCGCGAAATGTTCGGTAATGTGCGGGAATAATGAAAATTGTTTAATTACCCAGGCCCCAAGCGAGCCTTATTAGGGTTCCCGTTGAGAGTAGTTCGCACATTTCCACAGTTTTCAACCCGAGTGCTTTTGCATGTTGCACGTGAGTAGGTTTTAACAAAATGGATGCCGTGTCGCGTAAATCCCGAAATGGCGGTTCCCTGGACACAGCGCAAATTGGGGTTGATAAGAGGAAAGGTCGTGTTTCCGGATTGACACATGTTAACGAGCGCCTTTTGGGACAAATTCGTGATAGACTTGAACTTTTGAATATTTATTCAATTCACGTCAATTTAGAAACTCGTTGATCCTGTAGATATATTTCGTTGGACTTTCTTCCGCGCGATAAGAAGATTTTTTTATTATATTTAATTAAATGTAATGCCACAGCTAATTTCTAAAGAAAAAGCCATTACGCTGATCCAAGGCGGCTGGGGAACATTACACGACGTTCGAAAAATATTGGAACTTCTCCGTCATATTCACGACTCCTGTTAAGAAACATACTGCATTTTGTTTTAAAATTTAAACGTTGTTGTTGAAAATTTAAATAATCGCTTTAATAAACTCAGATTTAGTAATTTCAAATAATATGAAAATGAATGTGGAAAGAAATCTAAACAAAATCGTACAGCGTAAAATTGGGTATCCATTTCAAAATTCACACGACCAAATATCACGGTCGAGTAGCTACGAATACGTTGTATGCTCTAAACGATATTTCATATTGTTCTGACATACACTATTGTGTGTAGAGGAGGACGGCTCGTTAAACATTCGGGCTCGGCTTTGGGACATAAACAAAAAATCCACTTTTTTTCATTTCAGTAAAACTTTATTCGCTTTTTTCTACTTCTGATTGTAGCAAATGACAAAAACTTATTATATAGCTTAGAGCATGAACTTCATGCTATTAGTATTGATCCAAAAAATGTGACTAATGGGCTTGCCTTGGCCAAGAAAAGTAGTATTGGGAAGGTGTTCGTTTTATGTTAATACTAACGCCATCTAGTCGAAAGCGTTAAGTTCACTAATCTAATTATTACAAATTGGCGCACGTAGCTATTAGTGGCAGGACAATACAGAAAAGAATTCTGCCTTGGAAATGGCTGTGTCTCTGTTTTCTCCTTTCTTTACAGATGTTAAAAATATTCTTGATAATCGTAGGCTTTGGTTGAATTTATTTTTCAGGTAAAAAAAAGACTTTAACCGCGCTTTGGACGAAGTAAAATTCTAGTAAAATAAAAACTTATACCGATAACCAGTAAGTAGTAGGATGAAACTGAATGAGGATATAAATTAAAAATACTGGTTTCTTCGAGCGTCGGATTTCACTTTGCCTCTTACAAACTAATTATATTGTCTCCGGACAGGCAAAATAATGAATGGGCCATATAAATCTTAAAACTTTTGTCGACTTTGGTTACTTACCTTATTTATAATTTTAATACTTTAAGACATGTTTTTATCTTTAAAATATTTTTAAGAGAAAGCTGCTGAACGAATGTTGGAGTACTTCTTTGTAAACAATTGGCTAATCTGAATATCGTGATATTTCACATTATTATTTAACCTTCTTTCCACCCTTGATATTTATTGTTAGCGAGCCTTGAATATTGTTTGTTTAAATTATTGTATTTATATTGACTTACTACAGAAACTGTTAAAATGGATGTATAAGTTCAATTTTAATTGTCAATAAAATAAATCAATACATTAAATTAAAAGCAATTCATAGTCAGTGTTACTGTACATTAAATGTTGTTTTGAATAGGCATCTTCTGATCGAACTCGTTCTATTCTATCCTATCCCCACCTTTATATCAGAGCCAGGTAGTGATTAAGAATAAATAAGTAATAAATAAATATTAGACAACGCCACATACGTGGTTCATACCCCAAAGTAACAAAGCACTTGCGTTATGGCAATCGGAAATGACGACGGTACCACAAACACCCAGACCCGAGACATAATAGAAAAGTTTCGTAGCAGTAGAGCTCCCCATGAAAGAATTCGTCCAGATTTCTGCCGCCAAGCAGTAATATCAGCGGTACTGTGTTCCGGTTTTGAAGGGTAAGGGTGTTGGTGAAATTACAGGCACATGGCATTTGGTGAAGAGGCAGTCCCCATCAGATCTATGTGATTTAAAGCTCTGAGTGGCACTGCAATTGTTATAAACAGGCTAACTTATCACCAGGTGCATGACTTGTTCGTTCCATAACTTGGTATCATAAAAATAACTTACTAATTAATTAAATTACCTCCTAGTTACGAGTTAGCTATTTAACGTTAATGAAGTTAATGGAATATCAAATTTCGTTAAAATTTTGGTGTAAGAATTTGTTTGTAAGTTGCGTACTAATCGTTAAGCCCTTAAGTACCTTTAACATTGCCGACACCGCGTGTGCAGAAACTTTAACACGGGATCAAGTGGCGAAGACTTTCTCTAAGGTGCTTAACTCGGCACCTTCTTGGAATCCGTAATGGGATCGTGACAAAACTGACGATATTCTCAATATTACGCATATAAAAACGTTTTATCCAGCATCTGTAATGCTAAGGAAAAAGAAGCTAAAATTTTTTTCGGAAAAAAAATACGCACTGTACTTGTTATAATCGCTTTGATTTTCGGCTTTTGATACAAGATTTAAGAAAAATGTATTTGGGAGCTTTTGAGCCGTTGTTCGGATTACGTATATTTCGATAGTCATTCTTTTTTATGTCCTTCTTATTGGGGAATTATTATTGTATTGAAATTATTTACGCTACAAGTAGTTTCTAATGGTGTTTAATTAAAACGTGTCGCTTTTATATTGCCACCTGTATATTAATTAATTGAATCCATAATTTTTCATCACTTAATTAATAATATTTATGTGGCCTTAAATAGACATAACAGGTCACTAAACAGGCTGTAAAAAGCCTGAAAAATTTATTTTTAAAAGTTAAATTGCCTTGCCAATAAAAACAACTAAGGCCGCGCCCTCGGACATCAGCATGGTGCCTTTGGTTTTTATGTGCGTCTAACAATCAATAGACAAGTTGAACATTCCAGAATTTCAAAATAAATATAAAATTCCTCCCAAACTATTTTCATGGAAAATTCGAGAAGATCTGACAAAATCGTAGTCGTGGTATGCAAACAACGCTAAGGAAATCCATTTCATTTAGCAAATAGTCGATTTCAAAGACGAAAAATGGATTAACGAATTGAACCAGTGATCTTATTTAAGAAAATTGTACATATAGATAGAGACAATCTGGAGAAAACCTTTGTCCACACCTTTCATGAATTAGATTTTTTAAAATACAAATTTACACGATTGACAGTTAGAGTGGTCACGTACGACGACTTTTAGCGGCGATGCAAACGCGCGTTCTTGAAATGCGCGATTGCATCGATGCACTTGCGATTTATAGGCGACTACATCGATGCAAACGCGAGACTGGATCGATACAAACGCGCGATTGCATCGATGCAACTGCTTATTTGAATCGATGCAGTCGCGCGTTTGCATCGCTTTTCCCTTGCTTCTTCAAGTCACCGTGAGTACCCGTTCTTAGGGTGCACGAAAGGACACGACGTATCATTCTTTCCTGTACGCATGGCGCACACTGGGCAACAATTGGTGAGCACCTTACGCTGATTGGCAAATGCTTTCACGATGATGGTAAGCATTATTCTTTTTTTTATATAAAACTATGTATATAAAAAATATATACAATTCGTTTGTACAATCTTTAAATTTATCTCCTGAAAAGTTATCGTTTTGCAGATGTGGCCTTATTACGTAAATAGTTTCAGAAGCGGCGTCTTGAGCGCCTTGTGAAAAAGTTCATCCTGGTTACTACCAGTACTGCCACCATGCCTATTTCTGACGTTAAGTAGTAATGCAAGTATTACGGCGTTCCGGTTTAGAAAGGCAAGGGTGCTGGTGAAATTACAGGCACATGGGACTTGTCAACTTATGTCTCAGGATGATGCGCGTAGTGGCTCTGCCCATTCAGAATCGCAGCGATATAAGCTCTGCGTGGCACTGCAACTGGACGGATACGCTTATCACCAGGCGCACGACAGGTTCGTCCCGTCCCTTGATATCTTAAAAAAACCAAAGTGCGTAATGGATTATAATAGAAAATTTAATTGAAACACAAAACGAACGAAGAAAATAATTGGCGGTGAAACTGTTCGAATGAAAAAAATATTTGATCGCAGGTGTCAAACTTCTTTAAAGTCTCTAACAAAACCTAAGAAAATCGGAAGAAAAGGATCCGAATATCATTTGGAGAAACTTTGAAAATATTATACCACCCAATATAAGAGCTGAGAATTCTGCGTCTCGATTGTTATTAAAAGTCTTCCGACTTCTTAGTACCTTAAGAATTCGCTTTTATGCTATAGCTGAATAAAATAATTGTTATTGTCTTTCACAAGTCTCCAATCTACGTACATAATGATTCTTCAGTGGTGGACTGATGTTTTTTAATAATAAAATAAATGTATTAAAGATACGTACAATTTTATTTTATATGCTCATTGGTTACAAGCTTGTTACTGTTTAATTATATTTTAAATTATTTATTATTACTGAATATAGCTGAGCGTATACAGACAGATCTGGTGTATGCGGTGCTCGAGCACTGCAAGCGTGCAATTAACTGCGCACCTATAATGACATCTCACGCAAGAGTTGCATATTTCGCGCGAGCGGCACGCCTATGCCTTTATAATAATCTATTTAAAACAATAATCTATAGTAATATAGTAACGCACACACTCAACATGGCTCCGCACTAGGGAAACTCTGTGTCACGTGTGCCTTGGACACACACATAGACAACCACAAATTACACCCAAACTCATGAGAGAAATAAATGTAGCCCATACAAATATTTCCTCTACGTGGCAGTCCTGAATGGCAACCTTTTAATTAATTAATTTTTAATTAGTAAATTAATTACTAAATTACTTTACAATTTTCTATGGCAAATTATACAGCGCCCCTAGCGGTCACAAGAAGAAACAACATTTAGTATACTAACATTTCACGCAGTCGGTAGAGATAACTGTCACTGTATCACGCGGGTCTTATGTAATAATGATAGAAATGGAATAAATAACAAAGCACAGAAAAGGTGAAAGGAATGGAGAAGAAAGACTATAACAAAAACAATGGTATAAAAACATTTACAATAATATAAAAACATTCCCTACAGATGAGACATAACCGTAAGTGAACTTACCCCGAAAGGGCCTGTATTCGTATAAATATATTGATACTTTATTAAGCAGTTAAGTTCACATGATTGAAGGTCACGTCTTTTCTTCTCGAGAATTTTGATGGGAGTGACGACGGAGTCAAGCAAAGTAAGAATGACGAAGAAAAAGAATTAGAGAACGATTCAAAATTTCAAATGCAAGTGGCCAGGAACCAGAGCAAAAGGTGATAAAAAGGTGAAATGACGATGATAGAGATCGCATCGTCACAGCTGTAATTTCATCGTAAAGGCACAGTAGATCACGCCGCAAGCTTCTCGCAAACAGGTGCATTCACAGTGCAATCTTCAAATTTCTACGCATCATTAGAGAACGTCTAAATAACAAAAAAAAATCCGTACAAAGGTAGCTTAGTAGCGTCTTTTTATATATAACAAAAGACTATGCTTTAGTTTGTGTTAACAAACAAGTTGGCGATCTCTCCTTTTACAAATAATATGCCAGACAAACACCAATTACCTGGTCTCAAATTGGGAAATTACTAACAGCAACAGTACAATGGATTCACTCCGGGGCTTTGTCTGGATCACTCAGAGCAGAACCAATTTTGAAAAGTTCGTATCCCGAATTGGTCCTATAGGGAATCAAAGTCGAGATCTCCTCATTTAACACCTACAATGCAAGCCTTTCGACCACTGAAGTCGTCACTATTTGATTTTAGGAACCTATATTAATAAACTTGGTGAATATAAATACATGCAATAATATAGGAATCTGACTTGACGTAACGTACTACACTTTTGACTGAAAAGAAATAAAAGTATATTCAGAATTAAATTAGTATAACTATATACAACAGTATATTCAGTATTAAGTTTTAATGTAATCAATTCATTTTCATTTGAATTTTATGTTAGTTCTACGTGTGTTGTTCAAATTTCTTACACACAAAAACGTTTTGGCTTTTACAAAAGGTCAAGTTTTTAAAATCATGTATTTCAGTTCCTTATTTACTTATTTAGCTCCATCCATTTCGAAAACCCACAAGTTTACGTGATTTTACTTTCTCATCTAGTACTTTAAGCTTCACAGCACTGAAGTTGCAAAGTTTGAAGGCCGTCTCCATAAATATTTCACCGACAGATTTCTATTCCGCTTTATAAAAGCAAAATCTCGCACGAATACCTCTCAATATGTAGAATAGGATTTCTGCATGGATAACTCTCTAAAAGGCACTCAGATGTGAAACATGCCTGGCTTATGAGCAACTAAAATTAAAGTAGCCTTTAGATTAACGCCTTTTGACTTCAAATTTCATTGCATTTGTTTCCCGGCCTCAGCTACTTTCGTGTCATTTTTAAATCCTGCATTTACCCCGCCAAATTCATTCAGTTGTCATCGAGTGTTTTTGTTCAACGAGACTTTTTACTGTGGCTAACAAAATGACATTTTTTTGTACCTAATTTTGAACTACAGCAAAGCTAAATTAACTTTCGGAAATGAAACTATTTTTTCGGATCTAAGTCATGTGTAGTTACCATGCTAATCTGCCACGCAGTAGTCCCTGGTTCGATTTCGGGGCCGGGAGAAATATTTGTATAGCCTACATTTATTTATCTCGTAAGTTTGGGTGTAATTTGTGGCCATCATATACACATGTGTCCAAGGCACCTGCGATACAGGGTTGCCCTAGTGTGGGGCTATTAGTGTGTGCGTTATAATAAAAAAATGACATTTCGATGCATGAAATCAAGATAATGTGATCAAAGTGACAGTCACCTTCACAAAGTTACAAATTCATTTAAAAAGCATATGTACATGTATACATTGCATTCTATATAGAAATTGCGGTTGTATTCAAAACTGGCCTTTCACAAGGTTTAAAACTATAGTGAAACAAAAGCTTTGCACTAAAGGTACAGCATCTGTGCATTTGGACGATAAAAATCCGTGGTAGTTACCCATTTGACTCTTACAGGTTATCTAGATTTATGATGTTTGAAATAAATATTGTATACAGCATATATGTATATCCGCTCACGCGATGCGCTCATCCGACCGCAAAATGGCGGCTATTTGGTTTCGCAAATTAGAAAAGGATTCAGTTTAAATACAAGTTTTTACTAATAAAAATTATTATTCTGCATTGCTAAATAAATACCCTCTGTACTACAACAAAAACATCTCAAATAAAATGCAGTAATACACCGCAAATCCTGCACTTAAAAAGCACTAATAAAATTTTTGGTGTACTTGGGTAAATATGATAATATTCCGTTTGAGTGGTTCTAACGTTTACCATGAAATTACTCCTTAAAGTATAGTTTATAAACATTTATATTCAGGGTAAACTTAAAAAACGCTACTTATGGTATGTTTTCAATAAATAAACACCGAAATCACCAGCCTAAACAATAACACACACGATTGTCGTGACGTATTTTTGAAGTTGTTTATTTTTTTTAAATGACAGACCCAGGCATTAAAAACTTTATGGTTTGTTAGAGTAGTTACCGAAATAGCAATTAGTATTAGTTCTTTTACCTGTTATAACTTCGATATCCGATAAATCGGTATAAAATCATCACCGGCACCTCTGGGTGTGGTATGCGTCTACGGCTGCATGTATCGCGAGAACGGCTAAATACATGTGATAAAAATATTCATTTACAAAGAGCAACTCCGAGAGTTTCTTTTCATTCTTAGGGGAATCTTACGAATGCGCAGCAGAGTTTAATCAATGTGACTATTACAAGTATAATTTGCTGAACTTTGAAATCAACATTTGACTTTGACTTTGAAAGAAACCTATACTGAAGAATTTTTTGTTTGTAACAGCTATACAATATTATTTTAAGTTGTACGAATTCAAAAAATATACCCAAATCAATCACAAAAACCATCCAATTTCCTCACATGACAATCTCAAATTACAAATATTAGAATACGTTATTGCAAACCGGCCTCGATCGCAGTGAAGCGAAAAATGTCGGAAATCTTGAAAGCTTCCGATTGTTACGTGGATGCCAGAATCCTTCAATCCCCTTGAGTGCTTGAGCGAGTAGGTATAGTATTCAGATTGAGCCAATGACTCGCTCTTTTGAATTAATACTTTATTATGGAACGACTTCTTAGTTTTACGAAAAGCGACAACGGAGTAGAATATAATAAAGGATAAGTTTATTCTTCACAATCGGATCCTAGTTAAATTACAGGCACATGGAACTTGTCAACTTATGTCTTAGGATTACGGGGACAGTAGCAGTGCCTATCAGAGAGTTGTGATTTAAAGCACTGAGTGACATTGCAACGGTTATGGACAGAAGTGTCGCTTGCCATGAGACACACGACTTGTTACTCCTGTCAATTGGTATAATAAAAAAAAATATTTGTAATCAACAGTTTTTGAGAATGCCTAGTAGAGAGGTGAAACACGTGTCGCTTATATTTTTGATGGTAGTGTTTGTGATTGTTGTTGTGCTTGTTTTACACATTTTATTAATTTTATGCTCTGGAAAAATAAATATATATTCTACATAAATATATAATAATAATGCCTAAATAAATATTCTACACAAGTGCTGCTATTTCGCATGTTCACTGAGTTCACGAAGTAGCAAAATAATTTACTTTCATTTTAATTAAAGTAAAATTTTAATATCATTAAAGTCAAAGTCAAAGACGAAGATTATTTATTCAATAGGTAAAATAAATTTACACTTGAAAACGTCACATTTAAGCTACATTTCACTACGCTGACCTCCCTGAGAAGAACCAGAAAGAAACTCTTGGGAATGCTCTTTTCAAATAAACTTAAATGTTATGGAACACACTTTGAATCAAATTTATGTGGATTCTGGAGCCGTGTCGTCTTTCCATACATCTTTATCTAACACGTAGTCTTCAATTTTGTAACATGATTTTTCGATCAAAATATTTTTAATGTACTTTTTAAACTTAGGAAATGGTAAACTTAATATATGCTCCGGAATCTTATTGTAAAATCGTATACAGTTCCCCGTAAAGTAATTGTTTACCTTCGATAAACGAAATCGTGATACCATAAGTTTGGACTTAGCTCTAAGGTTAATATTATGGATATCTTAATATTAAAAAAGATATCCATAATATTAGGGGTTAAAGTATGAAATTGCCGTTTTATTGCAATAGGTTCTTTGAATTTTCATAGAATCTTCATGGTTTGAGGTTTTCGAATGAAACTTTTTTCAAATGGTTTCTGTGATTTTTTTTTTTTAAATTTGAAACATTTGAATATCGACTTTCAATTGTTTTTGTTATTCAATTTAGACAAGAAAGATGGATACTGCGAAAATTCGAGTGATTTTTGAATACGAGTTCCGACGCGGAACTAACGCGGCAGAAACAGCCCGCAATATCAATGCTGCGTTTGGAGAGGGGTCTACTAATGAACGCACCGTGCGATTTTGGTTTAAACGCTTTCGTGATGGAAATTTCGACTTAAAGAACGAGCCACGAGGAAGACCGCCCACACAGGTGAATAACGATGAATTAAGAGAGATAGTGGAAGCCGATCCTAGTCAAACTACCCAGGAATTAGCGGCATGGTTTAACGTTACCTTACCCACAATATTGACTCACTTGCGTCAAATCAATAAAATAAAAAAATACGAAAAATGGGTGCCTCATGATTTGACTGATCTGCAGAAAGAAACGCGTGTTGAAACTTGTGTTGCCTTGTTGAACCGGTACAGAAATGAAGGAATATTGGATCGAATTGTAACATGTCATGAAAAGTGGATTCTTTATGATAACCGGAAAAGAAAAATGCAATGGCTGACCCCAGGTCAAATGCCACAACAGTGTCCTAAAGCAAAACTTACCAATAAAAAGGTAATGGTAACTGTTTGGTGGTCTCAGCATGGTGTTATTCACTATAGTTTTTTCCGATCTGGTCAAGCAATAACGGCAGATGTCTATTGTGCCGAACTCCGAACCATGTTGACAAAACTAGCAGTAAAACAGCCCCGACTCATGAATCGATCTTCACCATTATTGCTCCACGACAACGCGAGACCTCACACAGCACGAGAAACCATTTTGACCCTTCAGGAACTGCAGTTAGAAACCATTCGTCATCCTCCGTATTCACCAGACCTTGCTCCAACGGACTACCATTTTTTTCGTGATTTGGACAATTATCTACGTGACAAGAAGTTTTCTTCCCAGGAGGCAGTACAAAATGCTTTCACACAGTTTGTGCAGTCTAGATCGTCGGAGTTCTATCGCAAAGGCATTAATAACCTTCCCATTAGATGGCAGCAATGTATAGATAATAATGGCAACTATTTTGATTAAATAAATTTGTTAAAAATTTAAAAAATAAACAATTTAGATTTTCAGTACAAATCGGCAATTTCATACTTTAACCCCTATTATTAATATTATGGATATCTTCTTTCTTATTGAAATTATGTATATTTTTACGGGCATATAAAATATTTGAGTAAATGTACTATGATGCCACACTCATGATACCAGTCTCCTTAAACTTTTCTCTCAAGAAACTCTCGAGAAACCCGAGAGTCTATACAGTACACAGAATGAATCGCTCGTTTTTGTAATACAAATATGGTTTGAATATCTGCCGCTTTGCCTCACATGAGAATCCCGTAGAACATTATACTATGGAAGTAACTAAAGTAAATTAGTCTAGTAGTAATAACATCGGTAAGCTCACGCATTCTGCGGACTGCGTATACAGCGTAGCTTAACCTGCTGGCCAGGGAAGATATATGTGGAAACCATTGAAGTTTACTATCTAAGGTCACTCCTAAGAAGACTGCTTTATTAACAAGGTGTAACTTTTCTCCGTTTATTTCTATGCTTGGACTAGTCGATTTTACATTAGGTAATTCAAATTTAACACATTTTGTCTTCTTGGCGTTAAGCAATAAATTGTTAGCATTAATCATTAATATGGTCATTGTTAATGTCATGTCTGTCTGTTTTAAAAATCAAGGATGTGTCATCAGCAAAGAATATTATTTCGCAATGGTCCTTAACAAAGAATGGCAGATCATGAATATAAATCAGAAATAAGAAAGGTCCAAGTATTGAACCCTGCGAAACATCCATTTTTACCAGAGAACCCAAAGAAATCACTCCATTTATGTCTACTTTCTGAATTCTACCGTTGAGATATGACGAGACAAGTTTCGACGCCTTGCCATTTACACCGTAATGTTCCAGCTTCCTAATAAGAGTAATATTATCAACGCAATCAAATGCCTTTGAGAGGTCACAGAAAACACCAATAGCGTTCTAGGATCTTTCCCAAGCATCAAAGATGCGTTTTAGTAACGCTACCCCCTATCGCTAGTCGATCTACCACTAGTGAACCCGTATTGTTCACTATGAAAAATGTGATTCCTACCGAAATAGGACAGTAATTGAGTCAGGTTAACCTTTTCGAATATTTTACTTAAAGCTGGTAAAATTGAAATGGGCCTATAGTGGCTAGGATCAACTTTCCTACCGCTTTTGAATAAGGGAATAACCTTGCTGTATTTCATTAAATCGGGAAAAACACCTTCGTCAACGCACCTATTGAAAGCTTAAATGTGGAGAATTAGATCAATAAATGGGTCCATAACTTTAGTTGATATGCCCCAGAGATCTTCAGTTTTTTTAACATGTATTGATTTAAAAGCTTTTATGATGTCTTGTGGATTAAAATGACGGAAATCAAATAAACTGCCACAAATGTTAACATTTTCCTTTAGGAGATCAATAGCAAGAGAAGGGAAGGAATTTAATGACTCTGTAGTGTTCATATTAAATTTACTAACAAAATTTTCAATAACTATTTTCGGTTTATTTTAATTGAAAAGCCTGCATTCCAAAATTAACAAATCTACGACTTACCTAATCATATAAATAATTCACAATTACTGGAGATATTTAAAAGCCTCGCTTAAATACAGAGTTTTTGGGTTTGTTGTGTTTGAAAAATAGGTTTACATCCAGTCTGGTTTTATTTTAAACTTATTTTTAGTTTAGTAGCAGTAGAAGAGTACTGCCAATTCAGCTATTACATCCTACAAGCAGTAGTTGTAGCATAATAATAATAATGTATTTAACTGCCTCCGTAACCGAACGGTTACCAAGCCGGACTGTCACACAGAGGTCTCAGGTTCGATTCCTGGGCCGGGAGAAATATTCGTATGGCCCACATTTATTTCTCTCGTGAGTTTGGGTGTAATTTGTGTTTGTCTATGTCAGTGTCCATGGCACCCGTGAAACAGGGTTTCCCTAGTGCGGGGCTATGTTGAGTGTATGCGATACAGTGTGTTATTATTCTTACAACCACACCAATCGCCTGGTCTCAAACTAAGGAGTTCCTTGTACTATGAGTACCAGAGCAACGGAATTAATTCTGGTGCACTTCCCAGAACACATTTAGAAAGGCTTATTTCTCCGCATCCACCACATTGCAAACCGTTGGGCCTCCTAGGGCGACCCACAAGGGTCGATGACCCTTGACCACAATTATTTCAGAACACATATCGAAATTCAAATTAGGGCTTCCAACCTACAACCTACAAAATTGTATTGTTTATTTATTTTATTTTATTTTTTTATTTTTTATTTATGGCACAATGTACAGACATCAGATACAGAAAGTGAGGAAAATAAAAACACTTAAAAATTAATACAACAGGCATATCTGTGCCCAATTATTACTGTGCTCAACATTCATTTTAAAACATTTAGATATACTTAAACAGACACTAAATCAATCATAAAAAAAAATCGAGAGAAATAAAAAATAGAGAGAATGAGAATATGCTATTCACTTTACATTAATGCTAGCAGTGACCTCTTAAATGCTGGGACACTGCAGTTAAAGATATCACAATTAGTACATATTTCATTATAATACCCACACATCCTATGTAGAGGATTATTTTGTGATACTTTGTTTTTTGAAATGGGTATACTGAATAGTAGTTGATTACGCACAGACCGAGTCGGCACCCTGAATAGTAGCATCCTTAGCAAGCCATCGTCAGAAAAACCATTGGCAATTTTGTGCAGTGCACGTAAATCATTCATCCACCTACGTTTTTCTAATGAAACCATATGAAAGTAGTTCAAACGATCACTGTATTCGCGCATTGCTTTACGTATACCACACTTCGCAGTCAGAGCTCGCAGGAATCTGCGCTGTATAGCCTCTAACCTGTCTATATGGATTTTGTATACCGGAGACCATACTGATGAGCAATATTCAAGGATACTTCTAACGAGGGCCCCATACAAGATGATCCACGAATTTATGTTTTTAAATGGTTTGGCGTGTCGGAGTAGAAAGAACAGCATTTTGTTTGCTTTCCCGCAGACATGATCGTAGTGTGGGCGAAATGACAGGGAAGAGTCAAAAAATACCCCTAAGTCACGAATACATTCGACACGGCTAAGAGCAGATCCATGTATATTATAGTTAAAGCGCAAAGGGTGCCTATTTTTCGTGAAGGATATCACCTGACACTTGCCCACATTGAGTGACATATGATTGACAATACACCAACTGACAATGATTTCCAAATTTTTTTGTAGAGCCAAGCAATCCTCCACTTCCACAACTCGATTATAAATCTTAATGTCATCGGCGAATGCAAGACATTCACACTGGATGGTACAGAGGAGGTCATTGATAAAAATCAGGAACAAAAGCGGCCCCAGGTTTGAACCTTGAGGCACCCCTAAACTCGAGATAAATGGGAAAGATTCATAACCACTTACCACCACCAGCTGGGAACGATTAAGGAGATACGAAGCAAGCCAACGCAACAAACTTCCGTGAATACCCATGTGAATACCCATGTGACTAGCCTTTGCCAGAAGTATGGAGTGATTCACACGATCGAATGCCTTGGCAAAATCAGTGTATATAGCATCAACCTGCTTCCTGCTGTCAAAAGAGGTACATTTACAGTTTATGTTAGTTTCAAATTTTGTGCATATCGGTTGAGGAACGGCCAAGTAATATGCCGTCCTTATCATAAACAACGTAATCGATATTTTAGCGATATTGAGTTATTAACATTATTACCTTGAATCAGCGACTCGAGATCTACGACCACAGACATATTATTATATAACTTAAATAGACGCCGCAAATACTGCGATCTGTATGAAAACCAAGCGTGCCACATTTTTTTGCACATCTGGTGACGTCACTAGCGCTGTTTGGTGATGGGAAACCTCCTTCAGGATTAAAGCGATTAACTGAATCGAAGACACAGACGTAACACATATTTAGAATAATGATTTTCCAAATATTTGTGGAAGTCGTGAAATATTAACATAGTAAAATAATACCAGAATACGATACTTAACCTCCTAAGGTCCAACAAAATGAAATGGGAGAAGCGCTAAACGCCCAATGTTCTTTAAAATGTGCAAATATAATTACATTATTCAGGCCCACGCAAGTATGTTCTCAATTTTGTACGAAAATCGTAAATTGGATTTTTTTGTATTTTTCTAGATACTCTATAGTCATGTAGAATACATTGCGCTAAATTTGAATGTGATATTTTGCGTTCATTTAAATGCACAGTGAGCGTTTATGAAATGGGATGGCCAATAAAAATAAATATTATATGAAAGTATTGTTGACAATCTTTATAATTAAACAATCTCAGTACAGAGTACTAAAAAACCGACCTCAAAAGTTCATGGAATTACATCCATTTGCCAAGTTTTATTGAAACCCGTTGAACCGAAAGTGCGCAAAACAAGGTTCCTCCCCTAGTTTGTCACCCGTAGAGGTGGAATATTTTCTTCAAAATTATGGTGCCACTATTGAGATACCCTACCTAGATAACAAAAAAAGAATCATCAAAATCAGTTCACAAACACTGGAGTAATCGCGTAACATACATACAAAAAAAAATTATACAGTCCCTAAGTCCGACGATTATGAAAAAATATATACATTATGTAGCGGACTGTATCAATGGGTAAAAGGGTGGGTGCTAACAACCAGCGAGCAAGGCCAAGCAAATTTTACTAGAAAACAAGTTGTCGCTATCAAAGCAAAACAGCAAACACAAGCTAAAGTCAGGAAAAAGGCGCCAAAAACAAACACATTTAAATTTAGAATTTTAATATAAAACTATGTTCAAAAAAGACTATATAAAATATATACAAAGAGATTTGTAGCGATTCGCTACACATTATTTTCCACTCAGTAATGCTCAGTGTGCATTAAAAATGTACATATTTTTATTTTGCTACATTAAAAATAGCTATGCATGCTTAGGTTTCAAATTATAAAAGTTTTCTTTAGTTTACTAACAGTTTGTAATTTTTAACTAAAAGTCTATGCGAATGTACTCAAGATTTCAGTGTATCAACCTAATCAACTTACCACGTTCCCGCGGGTGCGTCATTTGCCACAAGTGTGCACTATTTTGACAACTAATCTATGATTAGTTGACGGATCTTATGTGATCAAAGTTTGCTCTTCTTATCCTCTAATCAGATTCGAGCACACGGAACTATGGCGACTATAAGGAATTCGACATTTGAACCAAAATATAATCTGTTCATTATACACTGTACACTGGGCGTTTACGTGATCATCGGAATAATATTGTCTGGGCCTGAATTACTTCCAAAAAAACACAACAAAAAACTTTATAGAATATTTTTATAACGTTTTCTAAGATCTTAAGAATTGTCATCCCTTTGTTTCGTAAATCGATCAGAATCGAGAACTGTTTTGCTTCACTTGAAGCAGTTCTCGATTCACAAACATCACTGAAATATTAAAAATAAAATATGACCAAAAACACGACGTGGCCATACCACGAAACTTAATGCATTATACGAAAGTATTGCTTGTTATAATGTTCAGGGCCCACTAATGAAAGGTCACAAGAGTACCGCACCAAGTAAAAGCCACAATGTATTACGAATCACGCGGCATACACTCGTTAGGAAGGAAACGTCCCTGTTTATCATTTATTCATATTTGTGGTGTTTTTGCACTTTCTAATTGCACAGTTAGGCATTTTTTGCGTTTTCGACCATAGATATAGAAAAAAAGGGGAGATATGCAATGACGCTATGTAAGATCGGGTACCGATGTCGCCACTTTTAAGCTTGTGTGCAATTCAAACTTTACGCTCTATTATTTACTACCATAACTTAAAGATTTTGATAGGGCCTAAAACGTGAAAACGACGTAACACAATTTTAAAATTTAACAAAATTAAACTTACAGTCACTTGAGTAAGAGTTATATTACAATATTTCAGTATTTTTTTCATCCTGGTTAAGCCAGTCACCAACAGGTGGCGTTTTAGTAAAAATGCTACTAGTATATAATAGCTAACTATAACACGTTAGATGGCGCTGAAACTCATTTTCCGCTACACTAAGAACTCACGGAGCGGTTTTAACCCGCGCCTGCCGCGGGACCACGGCATCTGTAGAATGTGATACCTACTTAAGTATGTAAAATTAATAGCACATTTCACGACGCGTTTTACGACTGTAGTGATGACGGTTGCTCGCGGTTAGCGCGGCGGGGTACTAGTAGAACTGCGTAGGACATATCACCTGCGCGCTTGGCTGCCGTCGTCGCCCGCGCATTTTGGCGGTCGGTTCAGGCGCACGCGGGATGAGTTCTTTATTAACCGCGCGACTGGCGATTATCTCCCACTAAGTTCACGGTCCGTTCCGCAATCGCAGCGGCTTCGCATAAACTTGTAGGGTCGTGAGTATTGAAATAAAATTGCTGTCCCGCATCACCGGCGGGCGCAGATGGAAACCGCTCCGTGAATTGTTAACCTTATTAACCTTAAACTGACGCTACTCAACGAGGGATATGGTCCTACCTAATCGATAGTTAGAAACCATGTGTCTGTTTTTAATATTAAAAAAATATTCCATTTTTCGTACTTATACCCACACTGGTACTGTATTTCTTTGTGTATTATTAAATTAATATAAATTATTATTATTTTCTTAATGGCGGCCACTAGGCTTGGGCCAGTGTCAGTTTTATATAAAAAATATGGCGATCGTCGCCAGTGTCAGTTTTCCATTATACGTTACCACGTGTTGGTGTAGCTGTCACTGTCAAGAGTTAACTCGAACCATCAACGTATTTAATAAATTAAATTATGTTGTTTTTTACGTATGTAATTTTCTATACTTGTTTCTAATTTATTTTGCAAGCACATGTCAAAATAAAGCCGATTTTCTTTCATTTATTTTTTAAATGCATTTGCTATGGAAATTTCAAAATAAAGTCAGAAATAGTAATAACAAAACCAATATATCGATTTTCCTGCAATCTTCAATCTTCAATCCAACCTTTTCTTATTTTGAACTCATTGGAAAAACTTAAAAATTAAAAATAGTCTACGTTTAATCTACGAGTATAATGGAATTTAAATATGTAAATTATCTAAAACAATAACATACAAATTGACATGAAATTAAAACGGTTATCTGAAATATGAGTTGTGTTAAAGTTACTCGAAACAAAATGTTTAGTAATAATAATAAAATAAAACAAATCAAATTAACGTGAATGCTTTTCGTGTACTTTTTTAGGGACTTTAATAAAAAAATCATAGTAAGAAATTCAAACATTTCATTAAAAAATTTTGTCGATAAACATCAGGCATCGTAAATGAACATCACTATATTTGAGTCTAGAAATTTCTATGGAGACAAAAAGAAAACATTGAACAATTATAGAAATAGTAACTAAAAATGCAAATAGCCGGTGGAATGTTTTCTCACTGGTTTTAAAATTTTTGTTTTCACTCAAATTTTGACAACGTGTATCGCTACAATTTGGCATTTTCACGTTTTACGAGAGATCTTGTATGTACAACGATCGTCATGTCAATGTGGCGATGCTTGTAGGCGTGTCACCTCCACATGACCATTTTGATCATATTGAGGCGACACGGACACTGCGCCCGTCACCTTGACACATAATTTAACAAGTCCCATGTACCTGTAATTTCACCAGCGCCCTTACCCTTCAATACTGGAACACAATAATACTGACATTAGTGCTTGGCGGTAGAAATAAGTACGGTGGCAGTACTACACTGGACAAACTCTTTCACAAGGAGCTCTACTGTAACAAAAGTGAGAAAGAAGGAAGTTATCAAATTCAAATGCGTTGTTTAGGATAAGGGAGGCAATAATTCCATTCATTGGTTTTGTAATTTGAGTGGATGCGAAGAAAGCTTTATTCGCCACGATTCGATTAGAAAGGTAAGATTTTGCGTCAATATTATTATTACCAGCAACCCATTATACATCCCACTGCTAAGCCCGGATTACCTCTGAGAAGAGGGTTCAGCTGACCGAATGCGGATTGAAGACTTGAATACAACTTCACCGCTCAATCCTGTAGCATTTAACTGCCTCCGTGGCCGAACGGTTATCATGCTGAACTGCCACGCAGATTTCCAAAGGGTTCCACATAGAGGGTTCGATTCCCAGGGCGGGATAAATATTTGTATGGCCTACATTTATTTCTCTCATTAGTTTGGGTGTAATTTGTAGTTGTCTACGTGTGTGTCCATAGCACCCGCGACACAGGGTTTTCCTAGTGCAGAGCTATGTTGGGTGTGTGCCTTATTATTATTATTATTTTCATATTGAGTTATTACAATTTATTCTGACATTCATTTATAAAAATTAAACCTATGCAGTAAACCTATGCAGTAAAAAAAAACTAAACAATGCAGTACTGGCGAATGTTAGAACTATATCAAAACAAGAAATTAATTTGGCGACTATTGACTTACAATTATATTGTAAGTCAATATTGGCGACAGATAAATGTTATTTGTTATTCATGAATTTGTTGTTTAGTTAACTAAAATGAAAAAACGGTAATAGTTATATAACTGTCCTATTTATTACATTACGCAGGAGTCGTCAACATTTCATGTACGTATTAGGTTATCCAAAAAAAGAATGAAAGAAAAAAGATTTTACCAACAATTATAAAAATAATATAATTTACTAAATACGGTAGTTCGTATTATTCTATTTTTTTCGATTAATAATACTTAATTTCTGATTTAAATTAATACATTGGCGATGATGGACGAGCTGTTTATGCAAAAGTTAACCGATTAAACTTCAGTCCAATACATAAGTCCAAAACTTGCGTTTACATCACGCGACAATGTAACTGGAGCTACTGGCGTCAATGTGTGTGTTGTGATAGTTTTGATTTTGGTTTATGTTTAGTGGCCGTGTTTTATGCGACACACGATTTGCGTTGTTTAATGTAGAATTAATTTTAATTACGTTTAATTTTTTTTGGGTGAATAAATAAAGATTTTACTATTGGATCAATGAAAACTATTCTTTAAAAATTATAATCTGTAAAAACGACATATTTATTACAGATAATACAAAATACCATAATATAATTAGAGGATCATGAAAAAAAGATAAAGAAAAGGAAAGATAAACCAATTAAATATATGGAAACTGGAACTGAGATGTCTTGTGCTAATACGGACTGGAGTGATATGCAAAGTGTGGTTAGAGCTATGTGAAAGGCATTCGTGAGGGGCACATTTGTAGGAAGGACATAAATCAACCGGCGGGACAGTTAATGCGAAAACCCAAAAGATTTTTTTTTGTTACAGTGCGGATTGACTGTTTTCACCACCTTCTGGGTGTTGTTCAAAACGTTATCAATACTTAAATTGTACTTATGAAAAAATGGAAATTGGAATTTGCCAAAAAATCTAAATCGCGACGGCTAATGGTAGCCCTTTCTAGTTTCTAATAGCAGTAGAGCTCCTTGTGAAATAGTTCGTCCAGGGATTAATATGAGCATTACTGCGTTCCGGTGCTGAAAGGCGCTGGTTAAATTACATGCACATGGGACTTTTCAACTTATGTCTCTGGGTGTCAGGCGCAGTGGAATTGCCCCTCAAATCTTTGCGATTTAAAGCTCTGACCACTCAGAACTGCAACTGTTATGGACGGACGTGTAGCTTACCACCAGGCACACGACTTGTTCGACCCGTCACTTGATATTATGATATACATATGCATGATAGACATTTCTCGCCGGGTCTGGTAGCTGTAAAGGTATCTAACTGGGTGATGAAATATCATAGATTTCTCATACATTACGCTACGGCTAAAAAGTCGTTGAAAAACCAAATACAAAGATACAAGGCAAGCACGTAGAAAAATTCGTGAGGTCCGCTGGTTCGTTCCGTGGCTTAGTTGGTATGGCCTCTGGCACGGTACGTTAGAAGACGTTAGTTCGAATTCGGGCGAGTCGAAGGAATTTTTTCTGAGTGTTCGATCTTTGTGTTAATAATTATAACAATCTAGTGAAGTAATAATTCCTATTGTTAGTAATTTGCCTCCTTACAATTAGTTCAATTTCACCTTACCTATTTCCGCCGCCAAGCAATAATGTGAGCATTACTGCGTTCCGGTTTTAAAGGGCGCTGGTGAAATTACAGGCACATGGGACTTGTCAACTTGTGTCTCAGGGTGTCAGGCGCAGTGGAATTGCCCCTCATATATTTTCGATTTAAAGCTCTGATTGGCACTGCAACTGTTATGGACAGGCGTGTAGATGTTATAAAAAAATCTTCTTATGATATCGTCAGTTGCATGCAGTATTTCACACATTTAATTCATTCAATAATTCCTATTGTTAGTAATTTGCCTGCTCAAATTTAGTTAAATTTTAATCTTAACCCACGTCAGTACTTTCGATAAAAGCGGCTTCAACTCCAACTGAAAACCAGTGTTACAGCAGTCGAGCTGTGACATATGCTAAGTTGGATTCATTTCAGCTTATAATTTTAATCATTATACTCTTCTGTATAAGTTTTAATAAGCTGAATGTTTATTTATTTATTTCAAATTGTAAATGTGTCGTGTTTGACGATGTTATCCGCACTTAAATATTTTAAATTAAGTTCTTCTTCGTACTGAATTTAAATATTTCAAAAATTGAACACTATCAGCCTTGGTTACCCGATATGAAGATAAAATATCAATAATATGTATGTAAAAGATAATTTACAATATTTTTTTTATTTGGACAGCAATATCTATGTAGTTCTATAGTCACAAGAAGTGTGTTGAGAGTTTGCAAAAAAAAGAAACAATTATATCATTCAACGCATTCAATCATCAAAAAATAATTTTGATGTATCGAGTTCTTAGTTCTATAATTCATTTAAATTACATCAAAATTAGGAAATGAAACTATTTTTCCGGATTTAAATCGCGTATATTTGTTTTTTCAAACAAACCGACGTTTCGGGCCCTTTACAGGTCCCATGGTCACAGTTGACTCAACCGGGACCCTCAAACTGGGAACTCAACAAATATACGCGATTTAAATCCGGAAAAATAGTTTCATTTCCTAATTTTCATGTAATTTAAATGAATTATAGAGATCATCAAATATGCAAGGTGGAATCTGATCGAATATGTTGCTCACTTTTTGATTCTCGTATCTAGATCGGTGGAGCAACACTCGTTATTTATGACCATGATTCTCGTTCGATGTTATGTTACTATTACCGACATCTATAGTTTGTATTGGCCTTTACAGGATACTATAAGTAACAAAAAAGTTGCGGATACCAGCCCGTTGCACCAAGTACCAAGTAACAAAAAAGATGTACACGCGTATACTAAAACACACACATATATGTACCTATTTTCCAAATGTAATTATATATTATTTGCACTTGGAGTAGATGTATTTATTTATAATTTACACAGAGATTTAACAAACTCAAAGAAAAATTCCTTCAATCTGTCTGGACTCGAACCAGCGACATTATATCTATCTCTATTTCTACTTCTAATAATAACAAACGAATAGTGTATTCACAAGGGAAAATAAATTATAAAAATCAGTAATATAATATCTTTGTAAAATGTGGTGTATTTGAACAGTGATAAAACAATGTTTAAAAAAAACCTTAAATAGGTACTTCAAAATTCTACAAAAAGTAAATCAGAAAATACTTTTTTATGGAGTACGCGAAGCAGAAATCTGTCAAAGTGGTCAAATCTGAAATAGGTTCGACGTTAACAGGCCGCATGACCGACTGAGGAAAACTAATAAAAAGACAAAAGAAATGTTTTGAGATGAAATTCCTTTTGAATAATAACTGAAATGACGTCGAAACATAATCTAATCGTATTTTGTTAACTTAAATTGAAATCTTTATTAAAGCTACAATTAGCTTACTTCAAGGTCACATTCTAAACGAGATCTAATGAGTTCAGACCTTATGTTAATGAATACGAAAACTCTCGAAAAATAATTATCTGAACTATTAACCGGAACACAGGAATGAAATCAAGCGATTACGTAGAGTCGATTTGCACACAACTTACGGAAAATTATTGACTTTTAATTGTGAACCTTTTGCCAATGACGTTAGGGTCTAGTTTTGAAAAAATAATAATTTAGGAAACATTATCAACGGGTATTTTACATTTAGTTAGTTAGTTCCTAAAATCGTTATACATACAGACCCCAATTCAAATAGATATTCATTAGTTTCATTTTGTTCGAAATGGCTGGATGGATGTTTAGTTGGAAAATAACCATTTAAATGTTTTGATATCTTTACTTTTTGGGTTCATATCTTTATAACAACAATACATTCACGGGTTCAAAATAGTACGGACGATAAACTAATACTGATTTTAATGTTATACATTAGAATGAATTAAAATGTAGATCGTATCATTAAAAGGAACTTTAGTACGTAGTATGTTTCATAGAAAAGAAAAATTGATTTTAGAAACTTTTTGTACAAATATCAAATAATAATAAAAAATATAAACAAAAATCCCTTCGATCCCGCTGGATAATGCAACCTCGCCATATCGGGACTATCCCGACCGGGGTTCATGTTCAGCCGGATTGAAGGATTTTTTGTTTGTTCAATCATTGTATCAATAATAACAACATACTACTTTCACAAAATATAATAAAAAAGTTAAGATATTCAATAAAATAAATAATTATATTACTTTGTTTATCTTAAAATAATTCCTTTATTACCACCATCTTTCAGCGTTCTAATCCAGTAGAACGATGCTAACGACTTTCAAAGAATTTTTCAGGCCGCTACTTTTGCTTTCTATAGCAGAGAAATAAACAAATTGTTAATGTTGTATTGTCTGTTGTTATCTTTACAATCACTATAGTGATCGCACATCACTCTTAGCTTACATCTGCTAATAATTGCTGACCGTATAGATAAGATTCTATTTAAAATAATATGTTTATGGATTAGCAAAATTATCCCAAGCACATAACAGCACTAGCTTTTGTAATATACGTAATAAGCACACCAGTTTTATTGACTAACATCACAGCACACAAAGCCTTCTCTGTGCGTGTGTATCACCTTAAGAAGTACTTGTTATTTCATTTCGCGACGCACACGCACACTCACTAACTAGGGTCCATTGAAAACCAGCGTCACAGCCCATTCTCGGCTGTGGCTTTAGCTGAATGAGATCCTTTTGCATACGCCACAGCCGCACACACATCAGAATAGTATCAATTTATGCACTAAAATTTGTTGTTTGGTTCAAATGTTAGCTATGCTGTTTTTGTGTTATTTTTTTTTATTCATATTACTTTTTGTGCTTGTTTCTTGTTACGTGGCGTTGTATTAAATGGTTTCTATTCTATTCTATTCTAAAATTTAACACAAACTGTGTCTACTTTTTTATTTGCACGACTTCTAAAATTAGATTTTGACAAAGTTGGATCCGTCTGTGTGTACTGCTTATTTTACTAGGTCACGATAGGTAGGACGGTCATTACAGTGGAGCGGACACGGAATGGGCGTGTGTTCAGCTTTATACTCATCGGTAATGGACTTATTGCTATAAGTAGATTTGATTCACCCTTTCAACGATTTTGGTAACTCTTAAGTTTGTGTCGCTGGGGATTTATTTGCTAATACTCGTGTAACATTTGAGCGCAAATGCCCCTTTATATTTGGGCTTAATTCCTAAAGTATGGCCAAATAAGTAAAACTCGCTATTTAGGGTCAGATGGGGTTTAGGGCAGGGCCTTAATGCATAATCTAAAGAGTGTAGCACTGTAGTCTCTCAGTCGATAAAACAGAGAAACAAATTAGTTTAAACGGTTTTAAAGAGATGCCGCTAACGGTTTGTTAACGGTTGTGAAATCTTGAAAACGTGAGGTACACATTACCTTTATAAGACATACGATGAGTAGAAACGTTAGCACAATTTACATGTTTTCGGCAAATACGTCGTAAGTATTAAATTTAGTGTAATGATTGTTAAAACATATACAGGTGATAAACGAAAACAAGTTTAATGTATACAATATTCTTATAAGTCTGTTTTTCCTAGAGCTCAAAACATTTGACTCGGAATAAAGTATGTTCCTTATCCCTCTTATCCCGCTTGACTGTACAATGTATAGTATAGTATACGCAAGTTATTGAATGCGAAATTTTTTCATTTACAACCCAAAAAAATAATTTCAGAAAAGAACTAATTGTCGATTTTTATTGAGTAAATATTTTAAACAAATTTAATACTGAAATATTTTCATGTTCATTCATAAAGAATAAGAAATTATTGTGTCGATGGCAGACACTGTATTGCCATCGTGGTGAAATGATTTCCAGCCTGCATGTACAGGGGGCAACGGACAGCACGTTTATTGCGGGAAGGCTTCCTTCGAACTAAAAGAAAAAAGACAAAATAAGCTAAACTAAGTATTAAAATCCACTTATTAAATACTAAAACAAAATTAATACTCAATTTGTTTAAAAATTTTGTAAAATTGCTTTGTAATACTTCGTGACATAATTAGAACCTACTCCATTAATTTCAAGCACGCAATCTGAACATGTTTAAACCGAAGCAATGTTTTTTTTCGTAGAATCTAAACGGATTGTAATTATTAGTTAATTCATTGTTTTTGTTATATTTGTTTTTAATTTTATTGAAGTTAAAGCTTTGTTAAGACTCAGTTACCAATTTAATGGCGTCTGACATCGTCGAAGATAATTTATAAGGTTAAAAAGCAAAAAGGTGAATAGAGATGGTTTAAAAGTATTGTTATTTATACGTGAGGCGCACTATAAGTTTCCGGAATGAATTAAAAAAAAATACTATAAATGGTCAGAAATAAATTTATTGTTTCTCAAAATATTCTCCGTTAGTGTTAATGCACTTTTTCATACGAATGAACCAATTTTGAAAACATTTAATGCCACCCCTCCGTGACAATCTCTGAAACGTATTTTTTCGTCATTTTTCGTCACCTGTTATTATGTCCCACACCAAATTTGACGCCCCTTGAATCTGGTAAGCATGGCATTGCACCAAGTGACATGATCCGTTTCTTGAGCCTCAGTCAAATTATGTGGGATCCACCGAGAGCACGGCTTTTTCATACCCAAATGTTTGTGTAGTATTGATTGTATTTGACTCGTGCCTATGCCTAAAGATACCCAAATCTCACGGTATGTCACATGCCTGTCTGTTTTGATCATACGGCGCACAGCATCGATGTTTTTGTTGTTCACAGCAGTGGACGGGCGACCATCACGAAATTCGTCACTGAGATTCACACGACCGCGTTTGTCTACATAGACAACCAATTTCTAAAAGGACGCCACAATATAAAAACAAGTGACAATTAGATGAAACGAACTGTATTCTACAGCCAAAGAGCTTCATTTTCAAATGTTGTATTTACTTTTTATGTAAGTGGCCAGTTCCGGAAACTTATGGTGCGCCTTCAAGAATATTCGTAGACGCACAACGCACAGCGCTCTGATTATAATTACAGGTTGAAAATGGACTTAAAAGTTGGAATTTTTCAAATCGTCTTTCTAGCGTGCTTACTTCTGACGAAGTACTGTATATATTATATTGTTTACTGACTTATTTCGCTGGCAACCTGAATTGGATCTTGGCCTCCGATACTAAAGTACACCATTTCTTGCGATCTTGTGCCAATTCTAGCCACTCGGGCATATTCAGCTCCTTCACGTCTTTGACAACACCTTCCTTCTAGCGATATGTCGGACGGCCCACTGGACGATGACCCGTATGTTGCGCTGTAGATTGCAAATACGACGGTCTTTTGGTAGCTCGACCATCTCCCATTCTTTCCATATATCATATGCCCAAGCCAGCGAAGTCAAGCGGATTTTATTTCATAGGTTGTTGTTGTGTGCGTATGCAAAAATGCCGTATTGTGCCGTTTTGGAGTGAAAATGATAGCCGCAACAAAAATATTGCCCGTGGTGGTGTTTCATATCATTAGCAAGTCTTATTTTAATATTTTTTTAATTTTCTGTTTATCGAAGTATTTTTTTTTACAGGAAACGAAAGTAAAGCTTATACCCCAATATGGTCGCTTCATTTTTGGAGCTAAATTAATAACTTCAATTCATCGTCGTTCAGCAATTAACCGATAGATGGCAGCACATTGATTGAAATTTCAATATAAATCAAAACGTCGTAACTTGCAATAATAGGTATTGATGGTCAACTTTCAATGATATGCCAACAGGGTAAAGTTTAAATTGTGTTAACAATCCAGAATTTGTTATTTCTTTTGAAATTTGAAACTACGACCAATAATTATCAAGATTTTGTAGTGTTTCAAATTAATGATAGTAATCGAAGTCAAAGGTACTTGTTATATTTCTTTCTCGCAATAGGCAAGCCTGATCGTGGGGTCCCAAAGATACAATTCTCATATGAATTTTTTTAAATCTAATATATATGGTATTATAATTAAAAAATCGTTTATTTACATATAAAGCAATGACTTTGTGCTAATAGCTACTTTGTGGTTTAAATGCGCCCTGTCAAAGTCCATTAAGGTAAGCGGGTACCATTGCAAATGTTCCGGTTAGAACATTCTTTACCTATCAGATTACGAGGATAATACAATACTACATATATATTTTTAAGCCTGTTGAAAACGTTAATAAATGGAGGACGAGAATAAACGCCAAATAATCGGATTGTTGAGTAATAATTCCGAACATAACAAATAAAATAGATACAATACAGAGTAATCTATTATTAATTAAGCTTTAGTTATATTATGTAATAATTAGATATTCAATTGGAGATTTCACATGAGGGAGTTTCATATCAAATCTGTTAATTTATTTTCTACGCTTCATAATTTACCAGTGACTGGAATTGAAAACGTTAATTTAGCTAAATAAAACAAGAATGTGGACATTCCCTTTTATAAATCCCGGTACTTATCGGAACTGATATTTAAGCATGCATGTTATTTATTGAAATTTGAGTACATTGGCGCCAAATTATTATTTCCTATTAAGTATTTTTGCTCCAAATTATTGTCTCGAAAAATAATATTCATTCGTCTCCGCAGGAATTTTCATATTATTATTGTCCCTGTTCTCTTCAATATACTTATGAAGTCCCTCCGTCTCCTTAGTATCTGAAAGAGCGTTTCAGCTTTCTCAGGTCTTAGGACAAACCCTGTCGCTCTCTCGTTAGGTCTAGGAAAAGATAACTGATCTTTTCCAACCTTCAATTCTGGTTTTATTCTCACTCCTTCACTGTTCATGTGGTCAGACTTTGGAACGCACTTCCTATTTCTGTTCACGAAAGTTACCTACCTTTTTTTTTATAATATCAAGTGACGGGACGAACAAGTCGTGTGCCTAATGGTAAGCTACACGCCTGTCCATAACAGTTGCAATGCCACTCAGAGCTTCAAATCGCAAAGATCTGCAGGGCACTGCCACTGCGCCCGTCACCCTGAGACATAAGTTGACAAGTCTCATGTGCCTGTAATTTCGCCAACACCCTTACCCTTCAAAACCGGAACACAGTAATGCTAAAATTACTGCTTGGCGGCAGAAATAGGTAAGGTGGCAATACTCCCCTGGACCAAGTCTTTCACAAGGAGCTCTACCGCTTACTAAACTTACTGCTTACTACTTTTAAATTGAGAGTTAAGGTGCGCTATGTATCTTTTGTTCCATCAATTTTATACGTATTATGCAATATGTATTTATCTAAGTATTTATCTAGTTTATAATAGTTTAATGTTATTAATATTGCATTACATAATTTTGTTTTTTGTACACGTAAGCCCGTTATGGTAGTTATTTTGTCTTGTATTTAGGTCTGCAGGAAGAAATTTCTTATAGAAATAGCAGTACTTTTTGTTTATGTTTTCCTTTTACTAAATGTGTAATAATATACCTAAGTATATAATGTATAATATGTATAAATAAATAGTATAATAATAATAATAATAGTAATAATATTGTCGTTGTGTTTTATAGGTACTTACGTATTTAAATACTTTTGCCATTTAAAAAATAAACATGGCTCAACCTATATTTTGAACTGTTTAGAAAATCAACAGCCAAAAAAAAGATATTTTCTACGCGTTGATGACGAAATGGGTATGTCCATACTTAGAAACGTTCTTACTTTAGGTAGGTTAACTTCCTCAAATCCTATCACTGATTATTACTCTTAGTAATTTATTCAAAAGGACGTGCAGAAGTTTAACTAAGAAGGTGGTGCCGACTTTTCGGTACTTCCCTGAACTAGGTGGCCCACAGATGAAAAAAATAGATGAAACAAGAACAAGAAAAGTCAAATGCATTGTAATTCATTTCACTAAAACTAACTATTCCGAGGATTCATAACATGTACGGGAACATCAAAATACGAACTTAACCCCAAAAACGTAAAGGCTAAACTTAAACAATACCTCCTTAATCAAATAACTTATCCAAGTATACTTCAAATATAACTGTAATTTTATTATTATACTTACTATATTATAAGTATTCTAATCCTAACTTATTTTACACTAACTAACTTATAAAGAGACTAATTTACTATTTTGAAATATTAAACATACCGTTTAACATTTACGATGAAAAAGAATGGTTTCATCACACTTCCTCAAAAAATGTCCCTTTCATTTAATCTGAACTCAGCTCTCCGGTTGACTGGTAAAGAATGCCTAATGGCATTAAGTCCGCCATTTGTACTATTTTGTGTGAAATAAAGTTTAAATAAATACATATTAAAAAAAAGGAATCATGCCAACGGAATATTCTTTTTTCTTTTTAATCCTATTTTTGTGTTTATTATTGTGTTTATTATGATATGCAGCGGTGTACAGAAAAAACTTTAATAGGTTTATGCGACACCGTTTTATATATTTTTACTTATTATAAGCTACGTATGTTATAAATAAATAAATAAAATAAATATTTTTTTTATTTCAAGAAAAAGAAATTTGAACTTACATTGAAAATTTCCATAAAATGTCATAACTCTATTGCACTTGTGTCCTCAGTCTATCCTAATTTAGAATTTACAAGTTAATAAAAGCTGCCAAAATTTTTTAACTTGGTCATGACAACATGGTTAAGAAAACGTTACCGCGTCCAATAGATGGTTCTTATAATTAAATTGCCCTAGGCGACAGCATACCTAAAGACGGGTCTGGCCATAATTTCAACCCACACAATAGGGGTAACAATTTGATATTGACGTTCTATATAAAAGGATTCAGACAAAAAAAATGTTTTATAAAATAACATTTATTTAATTATTATTACAAAGATCGAACACAAAGAAAAATTCCTTCGATCTGACAGGACTCAAAGAGGAATCGAAGCTAAACCAGGGCCGCCACTCTATCAACTGAACCATGCGTTTGTTTAGGATTTTGGTGTCGATGGTACCTCAGCTCAAATTCAGATTTTTCCCGGTCATTTTGCTTGCGTCGCGTGCCCGGGAGTCTCGGGACCCTTGCTTTATTTCAGAATTGATTTTTTTTACAAACGCAACCAAAGTCATTTGTAAAATGTATATCGTATAGTATACGTGCTCTATTTATATCGTAGATATAAAAAAAAATATTGGTATATGTAAAGTACCTATTGAGTACAGCAGTCTTCTTACAAAAATTCGAGGTAAGTCTGTGTTCTTTTTCTATCGTGTAAATTTTTAAGAAATCGTGTATTCACACCATATCACAATCAGTGTCTAACATCAATTTTTCAATATATTTTTCCCAAAGTGATTGACTCAACACTTTCTCTGTTATGCGGAATCAAACAAAGCCATTAAAATTCCATAAGAGTCTAGACTACCTCAAGGTTACTCCCTTGAGTCCTTGAGTTTATACTATAGACTGGGATAAGGGATTTTTACCGTAGCGCATCTGTCAAAAACCTATGAAAGTTTTTCTTCACGCAACCAGGTACCAACCAAAGATGTCGCTTTATAAACTGTCACATTATTTGTAATGAATGGCATGATATAACTAGTGGAGTAATTTCACAAATAATACCTTATAACATTTATTTACTTAAAATAAACACCAATGCTGTCAATATGCTAGTACCAATTTATTAGAAGCTCATTGCGTTCGTTGATGTAAAAAAGTGGGGAACGGTAGTCTATGAAGCCTTGGAACTCATATTCGACAGCATCACGGGAAGTAAATTGTTTTCCTTTGGATTATTATCTAAATTACCGAAAGAAATAGTGGTAGTCTGTATAGACTAAGTTTGGTGATTAGGGAGGGAGGGATGGAAGAATCTGCTCTTTTAAGGAGGAAATGGTCATGTAGAAGTAGCGAACAAAATCGGTTGACTATTCTTCGTATTGACATTTTTTGTAAAATAAGTCCACTATCGAGTTCTTAGGTTTTCGCGACTGTTACACATAGGGAATGACCTCTATTTTTCCGGATTTAAATCGTATTTACGGTAACCTATCACAAACTCGAATTTTTTTTTCCGAATTTCATTACTTCGAAAACGGTTCGACTTTTTTCATTAGTGCGATGACAGTTTTAGTATAAATTTGCAACACAGAAATGTCTACCAGCAGAAGTATAGTTTTTCCGAAAACCTATTATTAGAATAATTATTACACGTATGTATTCTTTGGGCAGAAGTTTGTTTGGTTTAACCAGGTTTGTTATACTGTCTGTTTTCCATATAATTTAGATTGCCGAAAATTCGTTTCGACAAAATTATTATTCTTAGATAAAATTGTACCACCATACTATTTTACCGTACAGCTCCAAAATTTTGGACTGTTCTTTGGTGGTGCACAACAAGTCCACTTATGTAATTTTCGTCATACCACTATGTTTTTCCTGTCATCTGAAATGAAATTTAAAATGGTCAATGGTCTTGAGTATTCAATAAATAACTTATAACTGAATCGAGGAGAGTACCAGAAACGAATTTGTTTGCATTTCCTAGCTAGGTCGACCCCCTCCTGTGGATTTAGATTAGGTTAGTATATGAAAAAGCCGCACGAGTCGACGAGACGAGAGAAATATGATACAAAAGTCAAAAAGACAAACCCCAAGGGTTGTAAATTTACTAAACAATTCAAAACAACAAAAACATTTTTTCCTATTTCTTATAAAGCCTAATCTAAAAGCGTAGACAAACAAGTTACTAACTAGTAACTATTAGATAAACAAACGGAAACTAAAAATCTGATTTCTCCGAACCAAAGGTTAATTTAAGTAATATTTTCTGCAAGTTATACGCTGGACTATTGTATGAAGAAAAACGTGTCATAATGTAACGAAATTTAAAAAAGCTTATCAGCTCGTTATATGCGAAGTTTAAATTTCACAATAATACGTTATTTAAGTACCATTCATTACAAACCTTGGAACGCGGTTTGGTTAGTATAACCTTGACTAAGCGGTTCATGATGTAACACGTAAAAGCTTGCTAAACTTTTGCGGCGAACGAACATTCTGGATATCAATATAGCTATAAGTTAACAATACACTTTATTCTTAGTCACCTTAAGATAGTAAGTCAATATTGACACATGCACATCCATTTTAGTACCAGTAGAGCATCTTACCTACAGTACAGGCGTGTTGCTTTCCACTTGGTGCTCGACTGTTCGTCATGTCACTTAGTTATTCTATGATTTGATATGTAAAATTTGTTTCTTGCAGAGGGTGAAATTAACCCATCTTGGGTGTAACGCAATTAAGCGAACACTCTAGATAAACCATTATTGTATGTATCTCTATACAGATTACTACCAAGTCATTAACCGTACTTTTATTTTATTTTATTTTTAATAAATATTTTATACATAAAAGCTTCCGTTAGTGAGAGGGAATAAAATATATTTCCTTACGCCTAAAACAAAGGATTAAAAAACACGTAATATGTACTAATACTTTTTAAAATTCGTAAAAAGCCAACCCAATGACTTGCTAATAAAATGATAATAGACGCGCTTCCTTCTGACACAATTTTGGCCACAAAAGAGCTAAGTGAAACTCCATTCACCTTAACACCCATTAGTAGAGTAATATAAATTTTAATAACTTTTCTGAAGCAACGGAGTTCTGGGAGCCCGTTTTTGACGTGTTTTGTGAAAAAGAAATTGCAGTATATTAACTTGTTTTAACATAATATTTCGTGTTAGCATAATTATAATAATAAAAAATATAAAAAAGGACTTCTTATTTCTGTAACACATAAATGACTTTAAAAAAATACAAAATAACACTATTGGCGAGTGGACTGTTTAAATGGAGACACCTTATTGCAGATTAAAACACGTTTAATTTGAAAAATTGAATATGAAACCGAACAAGGCAGCGCAGCGGAAGCAACTGCCAAAATTTTGCTAAACAAAAACAGTCAAAAAGTATGTTATAAATCAAATGCACATTAAAAAAAAAGAAGTACAAAAACTAAGGAGGTTGCGTCACAGCTGGTCGCCAACAGTCACCATCTGTAAGCTAACAGAAGAATTTAATAGCAGAATTTAATGAACCTGAACATGATAGTTCTATTGAGTAGTTGAGAAGTTAGGTATTCTGACCAGTATCATGGTAACCAAGGTTACCATTATCATTGTAATGTCGTATGATTTCCAAAGTATAACAAATTTCAAGTTGAAACGTAAGTGGAAATGAAATCAAATATCATTAATTTTATAACTTAGATTCTTAAAGTGTCTGGAAAAAGAGTTGATGATCCTTAAAGAGCTGATAGTCAGTCTGAGAGCCACAATACCCCAAAAAAACATACAGACAGAAATATAGATACACAGACAGACTTCAAATATATAACTCATCGCTTTTTGCATCAGGGGTTAAAAATTCAGGTTTATGTATTAAAGTGTGAAGAAAAATATCCTGTTTCTGGTACTAAAACGTTTTTTATTAATCTTGCTGTCACCTGGATTTTAGAGCTTTAACTAAAGGTATAAACCACACGCATAAACTACTACTTGGTTTGTAACGAAACTCGTTTTCCGGACCATTAGTGGCGTGATAACTTTTCAGAAGTCAATAAGTTTAGGGCTCTACTGTTACCATAATGAAACATTTGCGGTTGTACAAAACAAATATACCTAGCGTTCCTTAATACGCTTTAAGCGTTACGCGTGAAATATATTCCAAACATGCCTTTTTCCAAATGGAGTTCGGAAGATGAAAAAATAGGTCTGAAAGCAGAAAAAACCGGTTTTAAATGTGCTTGAGCTCATGATGTTGCATGGTCGGATAATTTATATAAGCAGGTAATAAAACCAGTCCAGAACTTTGATAATATAAATTACCAGATGCAACAACTAGTTATTATGATTATTTTTTTAATCGCTAACTGTTGAGAACGCAACAGAATTTTTGTGATTTAAGTTATAATATGTAGGAACTTTTCAAAGCAGTAATAAAACGCAAGAGCATATTACGTAGGCCGAAGGGTTCTATATTGTACCAATCAACTAACACCACATAATTAACAAATTATTTGTACAAAGTACAAAGGTCAAAAAGACCATGCACTTTTGATTTGTTATTCCAAAGGAAACCACCACTTTTTAACGATTAATGGTACTACTTGTTTAAACTAGCTACCTATTTAAATTTTTATTAATAATAATAATAATAATAAATAATAATTATTAATTGATATTCAATTATTTTTATGTGAAATTACTCCACTAGTTTGTTATAATTATAACAAACTAGTAGCTGTAAAGGTAACTGGGAGAGAAATATCATAGATTTCTCATAGATGACGCTCCGGCTAAAAAGTCGTTGAAAAACCAAATACAAACCAAAAATACGACGCAAGTACATAGAAAAATTCGTGAGGTGCGCTGGTGCGATGGCTTAGTTGGTTTAGCGTCTGGCACGGTATGCTAGAAGACGTAGGTGCGAATTCTGCCGGATCGAAGATTTTTTTCTGAGTGTTCGTTCTCTGTATTAATAATTATAACAAGCTAGTGGAATAATTTCGCATAAAAAGTAATTGAATATCAATTCAATAAAAATTTAAATACAATGAATAGCGACATCTCTAGCCGGGGCTGGTAGCTGTAAAGGTATGTAACTAAGTGACGAAATACTTTCATAAATTTTTCCTAGATGGCGCTACGGTTAAAAAGTCGTTGAAAAACCAAACACAAAGACACAACAATAAAAGCACATAGAGAAATTCGTGAGGTCCGCTGGTTCATTCCGTGGCTTGGCTGGTATAGCGTTTGGCACGGTATGCTAGAAGACGTCGGTTCGAATCCGGCCGGATCGAAGAAATTTTTTCTGACTGTTCGATCTTTGTAATAATAATTAGCTACCAATTGCCAATATATTACAGTGAACCATAAATCGTCTTTAATTTAAAGTGTTCGTCTTGATCCCCTACATATTATTATTTTACTTGGATCCGGCTCGAAGGACCATGTAGTCGCTATTGAGGAGCGTTTTGTTACTGCTTCGAAAATTACACTATCTTAAATTACAAATCAGCGATAATAAACGCTTCAGAAGTTATGATTTTGTTGTACATTTCAAAATCCGTAAAAGACACGGAAAAAACCTGGAGGCCTACCAAAACCCCTTAAAACAATATTACTATAGCCTTACATTAACTTTTCGTATCATGACGCGCATAAAGTAAGATTATTATAATATTAAAACTATGATGTTTCGTAGGCAGCACTATTCACTTAATTCCTATTTCGTACTATGACGCAACTTTGACATTAAAGTATAAATATTCTTATGTCAAATTTAACTATCTTAAAATGGTTATTCAGACTCAGTGCAAACAGAATTATTTTTGACTTTATTTTCTAAATATAGATTAGTGACTATTAAAAGTTAAGATTAACTTATTTATTTTCATAAATCTCTTTAATATTTTATTTATTCATATATTATGTTTTATTTAGTATATATTATATACTATGGGAAATAATTTCTCGTTTAATAAAAGGACGCTACCGAAACCGATCGAGTTTAAAAAAAATATGATGGTAAACTAACAGCTGACACTAGACTAGTTCAGAATTTGCAGTGTGACAATCAAGGCTCAGCTTGTTTGATTTATTTTTCTTCATGAAAATAAGGAATAATAATTCAAGATAACGTACGTAATCTTGATAGATTTGATTATTGTCCAGTTACTTTTCTTTTTTGGCAGTTATAAATAATATAATGGGTATAAATAGTTTCATATTTATGCCATGATTAAATGATTTGGACCATCAAAAATTAATGGGAAGGCATTATACAGTTCACATAGCGTTGTTTCTTTCCAATTTTTAGCAAGGAATAGTAATCTTGGGAAATCATTTGTTCTTCCCATCACTTTAACATTAATATAATAAATACTTGGTTGACAGGTTTGTCATGGTACGAATATGAGTAATATTTTATTAAGCTTACATTGAATTAAGATTGTTTCTTGAAAGGATATGGTAGGCCTCCTGGAAAGAAGGCCTCTACCCAGCAGTAGGTGTACCGTGCTGAAATGAATAATATACCAATAATATTATTATAATTTGCCCGACAACCACACCAATTGCCTGATATCAAACTAGGGAATTCCCTGTCAGACCAACCACAGATTATATACCAGATCAACGGAATTGACTTTGGGGTACTTCCTGGAACATCTAGACTAGAATTAAGAAATATAAGTTCATTTTAAAATTGGTGCTACCGAAAATAAAACCCAAGACCTCTTCACCCAGCGCCCATAGTGCAAACCGTTGAACCACTAAGGTCGTCAAAACGAATGATGAATGACGGACGTCACACATTATTTGAACAAATTGAACTCAATTTATTAAATGGAAACATGAGGTTAACTCAAATTTGTCTTACTATGGCATGGTGGATGGAGGTTGCACTGAACAACTTCGTTGAAATGCTAATTTAAGTTAGACTTCAAACTCTTTTAAAGCTTTTAACTGCGTTAGGTTAATCCACTAAGCTACCGTAGCTTCTCTATTCTTTGTTGTTATTGCACTTCTAAGAAAGCTAATTTATATACATTACAATTAACAGTTAAGAAGCGTATCATAGGCAAGACAAGTTCGTATACAGCTTTTAATGACAACAAGCCTTATTAAAAGCGTAATTGGTGAAAAAATGCTAAAATACACTAAATAAAAATGACAGGCTGTGTTTTTGGGATATTTTATGTATATTTAAAGTTTGATACTATTAAAAACCACGAAAAAGTCAATAAAGTTACCATTTTGTAACCCAATAACTAGACGAAACCAATGTAATGAGCCCAAATGCGATAGATAGTTATATTTGTAAGTAGTTGAGGAGTTGAGTGGTAGATCAAGGTTATCATGTTATAGTAATGTCATCACGTTCCATAGTAAATCAAACTTCAAGTCGATTGGACAAGAGGAAAATAAATATTCCTTTTACAACTGAGACCCCTGCACTAAGAAAAGCGGTGATGATCTTTATATGGCTGTGGTGTGTACGTATATTTCGGTAGCAGTAGAGGTCATTGAGAGTTCATCCAGGGAAGTACTGCCAACTTATCTATTTCTGCCGCCAAGCAATAATTTATTCCAGGTAATTGAATTGTAATTGTATGTGCTCCAGGTAAAATTATAAGTACATGGGACTTGTCAACTTGTGTCTCAGTAACGGGCACAGTGGCAGTGCCCATAAGATCTTTGCAATTTAAAGAGCGAGTGGCGATACGCCTGTTATGGACAGGCGTGTAGCTTACCATCAGGCGCACGACTTGTTCATACCGTCGCTTGATATTATAAAAAAAAAGAAAAATGTGTGTGTATCATTTTTCTCATCTTCGACTTGGCTGAGGGCCCTGTTGGTGTCCTTATAGAGGTTTATCATTTCTTGACGTATCAGGAACTTTACAGTAGGTTCCACACAATTTTATGCTTCTTCGTAATAAAACGCACGTAAGAAATTTTGACATTTACGCAGAATAAATTTACCAGATTAATGCACGTCCTCTCGCTTCGGGAGTTATGTATTAAGTGATAACGTAAGAATAATGAAAGAAAAGGAATTCGAGCTTATCAACATTTTAAAAGTAAGTGGCCAATGGTGGCCAGGAACTAGTAAACAGGGTGATAAAAAGGTGGGATGACAATGAAGGAGGTCAGCATCGTCACACAGCTGAACCATACGGGTTAAATTAGCCTTGAAATAAAAAAGACCGTTCTGAGATAAGTCCGTCCGTTTAGGAGCTATCATGTCAGAAACAACACAGACAAAGGCTTCAAACTTACATCTTACCTCCTTTTGCGTAAGGAGTTGACAGGAATTCCTTATAAACAGAGTCCCCAAAATTTTAAAGAATCACGTGACATGATTTCAGTTTAATACACACGCACGCATATACACTCCTTTACTCACTCAGCCAACACAATATAGCAGGTACATTAAAAATTCTTAACTCACCTTAACTTTATTAATTTTTTATTAGATTCTAATGAAAGGAAAGGGTATGCTGAGGATAATAGCAGAAAAAATGAACTCGACTGTCTTCCATATTACATTCACATGCTACACGTCGACAATATATTATTTTATTTGTAACTAATGAAATATATAAGTTCATTTAATATGATTTTATTTACTTATTATTAAACATTTAATTTTGAAATAAAACCAAGCGGCGGGATGAACAAATCATGCGCCTGGTGGTAAGCGACACGCCTGTCCATAGCAGTTGCAGCTAAATTGCAAAGATTTGAGGGGCACTGCCGCTGTGCCCCTCACTGTGAGATGTACGAGTAAGTTGGCAAGTCCCATGTGCCTGTGATATCATCAGCACCCTTCAAAACCGGAAAATAATATTGCTTACATTACTGCTTGGCGGCAGAAATAGGTAAAGTGTCAGCAGTGGCTGGGAAACACTGCTAACTTACCTGTTTCTGCCGCCAAGAAATATTGTAAACATTATTGCGTTTCGGTTTTTAAGGGTAAAGGTGCTGGTGGAATTAAAGGCACATGGGACTTGTCATCTTATTTTGATTTAATACAGCCTGACTTCACCAACTGGGTGCAATTAATATTATTTTTCGGAAAATTGTACCTTATAATATCTCTTTAGTATTTCCTTGCAACTTCTTCAGCATGTTAAAAAAACAAAGTCGTAAGTATAGTCTAAAATAAAATATGACTAGAAATACCTACAAATTTTTATCATGGAAAGGGAACCAAATTTATTTAGACCGGTACGCACTACATTATATTTCAACGGTGCTTGCAAATTCACGTTATGCAAATGAATTTTATCAGCAAGCCCATAAAGTTCATAATTATAATAAGTTGGCGATAAAGCTGTAGGAAATTATTGTATTCACTCGACACTCTTTCTCTAAATAATTACAGAGCAAAGTATTCTTAACTTCGTGAGCTAATGATGAGTTTAAATTGTCTATCTACGAATTCAATCTAAATCCGTTGAGCCGTTACGGCATGATTCATAGATTAACATCCAAACACCCAAACTTCCGAATTTACATTGCAAACTGGCTTTTACAGTGTTAGAAGAAAAACAAATAGTTTTTCGGGTTTTATTCGAGTAGGAACTTCTCTACTATTTGGTAAAAACATAATATTACATTCAATTTTTAGTTAGCTGACGTCATTTTTGAAAACTGGTCACGTTTTTACGCTTTACGCAGATATGCCGCGTTGCCGCTTTAAAATTCATTTGATTAGTTTCGTTGTGTATTTTTCGTATTATTTTGACTGTGTATGTTTGAGTTTTGTTGCCGAGAAAGTACTTATAAGGAAATATATGTTATATGAAGGAAACAGTCATGAGTACCACGCCGAGTATGCTTCCGATATTAATAAAATCTTTATCCTGCAAAAACGTGCGGTTATGACAATTTTCATCACACTTGCTCGTAAACAGTGTCATGACTTGCAAGCAAAGTCGACCGTAATGTCCTAAATTATGCTCACGGGCTTTTTCATAACATTATAGATTTATAGATTTTTAATTTTATTAATACTGTACTTCTTTTTAATTAATCAAAAAATTTTTGTACTCAAAAACTCTGAACGTATTTCGCATAAGCTTCAATTATAAAAACAAAACTAGACATTTGCAATTTAACTGTATTTTACACAATTTATTTTGTGAATTTCTAATAATGCAGTATTTTTAGAATTTGGAAATTGTTTATTTTATATCTAATAGATCGTGGCTGCATGCGTCTGCGCCTTTTATAGCTTTTTAGTTCGAGTTCTGTTATCTAGCTAGCTGGCAATCTGTTAAAAAAGAAAATACCCGCCATTTAGAAAATTCGTAAATGTTGTGTTGTTAAGCGATATTTATTCATACAAGAAATAAATTATCGTTGTATCTATTTCCACCTCCAGTCATTAAAGCCCTCAGCTTTCAGTTTCGGGCTTCTAACAAACTAATTTTTTATTTTCCGCCCTCGATACACAATGTACTATTTATAATCTGGGCTCCAGAGTATCTATAGAGGTAAGTTTAAATAAATTAACATTCTTACACTGGCGTCAGGCGTAGAATAGTAATTTTTATTCGAAAAATAATGACAGACAACATTAATACGAGGAATGAAAAGTAGCTGGCTGTTCTTCACAAAATCAGTAAGCTTAAGTGGCAGTGGGCCGGGCATGTCTGCAGGAGGGTTGATCGCCGATGGAGCAGACTTATTCTGGAATGGCAACCACGTCAAGGAAAACGTAGTGTGAGCGCCCTGCGGCAAGATGGACGGACGACCTGATCGAGGTGGCCGGTAGTGGCTGGATGCGGCCGGCGCAGGACCGGGAAAGTTGGCGTGCTCTAGGGGAGGCTTATGTCCAGCAGTGGATGTGTGTAAGCTAATGATGATGTTCTTCACGAGTTCATTTAAGAGGCGATGTTATACGCTTCTACAGAAACTTCAGGTTGATATTTATAATTTGCCATTCGCGTGGTTTAAAGCTACAGTGAAAAAAGAACCTTACATTAAAGGTTTTGATATAGGTTCTGCTTACTTGGATGACAAAAATCTGCGATAGTGAAACGTTTAGCTCTTGCAGGTTATTGATGTTTGAAATAAATATAATAAGTTTAATATAAATAAATGTGTACAAAAGTTTATTTACAATGAGTAAATAAGTATTCAGATTCTTCTCTGGGAATCTGCTTACGGATGAGTTTAATCAAATTGTGATGATTTCAAGTGCAATTAGCTTACCTATGAAATAAAGATTGTTGGAGTCGGAGTAAGGAAATTCCACACAATTCCCTTTACTATTGTTGTTGTAGAGTGCACGGAAATTGTCAGTTCATAACTTTTTGTTAGTCGTCGCGATCGTGCTCGACCATTGGATTGTACCGCGTTCCTTGTTGGTATAAGTAAAGGCAACAATGTAATTATTTTTGTAGTAATCATTCACAAGTATTCATGATTCTATTGTGAGTCCTTTTGTGATCTGTAATCCTATTTAACGCCCCCTCCGGCTATATCTGAATTAGGCCTAACGTCTGGAAATTGGTTTAACTATTATGAAAGGGATATTTTGGATAGGTGAAAATGGAGAAGTGGGTAAATTGTAACGCAATAATTATAAATATCTGGTTTTAACTAAGAGCGGTTACACACTGCGACGTTTAGCCGAGAGTCTGTAGCGATTCAGCCGCAATGCAATAGCGATGCAATCTCTAATCATCAGCTTTTACCTGCATGTCAGTCCCTGCACGTACAATACGCCGCTGTAGCCGCTTCTACCAGCCGACCCTCCACTTCACACCCGAAACTCGAGTGGCGGCAATCGGCTAAGAGCAAAAGCAATGGGGATTGCTTTCACACACCGGGGTGTGCCTGTCTCTGAAGTTGCAAAAGCACCGAGGCAGACGGAAGAAGGTGGTGAAGAGGAAGAGGGAACCCACCAGCCGTAACCTGTGTGGCATAGAACCGACAGGATCTAACTTTCTGCTACGTCCGGCCATACCGATGACACTGTTGTACCTGTCGCGACTACATTACTCCACGAACTCTGAGAAGATAATGGAGTACATCAGGCTAAAATCAGTCCGAGTGTCGAGCGGTTGGAGTCCCACCACAACATGAATTTTATTTCGTTTGTGCTGAGCGATATTTGTCGACGTATCGGCGTTACCGCGGCCGGTTACCTGACACCAGATTACGTCACACGTCGCCGACAAGTGCAGTTCGTGCAGAGTAGTTATTTAGTTTATTTACTAGTATTTATGTGATCTGTGAGTTTATTATATTGTATGTATGTCAGGTAGATATATATTACATGGGTCATGTGACCTGTATAAATTAGTAAATAAATAAAATGAAATTTGCACACACGCGTGACTTAGCAAAGTTACAATTGCGATACAAATGCGATGCAATGGCCATGCAAACCCGATGCAGATGCACGATTATAATGATTCAACACAAGCGATTGTTCGATGCTGTCGCGTATTTCCAGTGATGCAACCGACTATAAATCGCTAGTGTTACGATGCAATCGCGCATTTCACGAAACGTACGAAACGCAGAAAGTCGCGGTGTTCCGCTCTATAATATTCCATGTACATTGAGTACCGGAGTACCTACACTCTAAGAGCACTACCCAGAGGGCTTACACTAGAACCCATCCAGAAACTTAATTCACCTCAACTAGTTTCATAGACAATTATACCCAGGACCTTGTCAAATGCTGAGTACTTAACTGCTCAGTCATTTTTTAAACTTATAAGTGGCACAGTAATTAATCCTTTGAAAATAATGTTGGTATGACCCGTGTAGGTAATTACTTCAATTTTAACTAAAAATGTGTACATGTAAAGGTATGATACGGTGTGCATTAGAAATATTTTACTAATATCTCTCGGCTTTAATTTGACTATATTTAATGTTAACTTGCTTGGTATATTGTTGTCAAGTCCCATGTATCTGTAAATGCAGGCTTATCCTTACCCTTAAAAACCGGAACACAGTAACGTCCTTGTTACTGCTTAGCAGTACTTGCCCTGGAGGAACTCTTTTACAAGGAGCTCTACAGCAATAATATTATTATAAAAAGGACAAGAAAACAACAAAAATACTGGGTTCAGTATAACTACAAGACATGAAAATATGTATTCGCGTGCATTCGGAAATCCGAAAATTACCGAGAAATATAATAAAATAGTTGTACTGTAACTCTTTATTGCAGGTATGTCTATGAATATCTCTGGTGTCAGGTTATATTCTAATTTGTACCCTATATTAAGTATGTGATGTACGACTTTGAAACACAATCCGGGTAGCATCCAATGTCAGTACAAATTTCTAATAGAAAGGCGTCCCTCTTGTCGTTAAAACTGAAGACAACAATTGTATTACGTGCTACTAAGTGCAGTGTGTCATTGATTGTTCCGATATCCGACGGCGATGTGAGGTATATAGACGATATTGAGAGAGAGGGATATGGTGCCTTCTATGTGGTTGCTTCTACCAACCACGTCATTTTCAAGGACCACTCGCTCCACTCTCGTTGAAACCATAAACTTACCGAATTCCTAAGTATCCTTGATAACCCTAAGACTCTCGCTACTATCCAGGTCAACCAGATCACTACACAAAGACTATCGGCATAGATAATCGTCCTCGCTAGCAAAGATGGAGTGAAAAAAAGTGTCATCAAGCGTATTTATGCTATCAGTTCTCTTCTATAGCATGCTCTTCTCACGAAAGTAGACTAGAGTCTCGAGTCGAGATCTGTGCCCACCTCTGCACTGATAGGCCAGTTACTTAGCTTACAACACGGTCTTACCCAAGAGCACACTTTATAAGCCTTAA
>NW_020653500.1:81299-96713 GCF_003589595.1 Hyposmocoma kahamanoa | reverse complement strand
GTAAGTTGCGCTATAACCATCGAGTATATAACCAAAAATAGAGACAAAATGTCATTTAATTTGTTTGAAAACTATTCTGCCATATCATTACTGTGACAACTGCGCTCCGATTGGCCAGCCCGAGTTCGAAACAATTGACGGGTGTCGTCATCTGTTTCACTTCAAATCGACCAGTTAACTTGAGCTTTGCTATAATGGACGAAAATTGCAAAATTACATATTTAATATTTAATTACCGATGAAATGTGATTCCGTTTGTTTTGTAATTAGATGTTTTGCTGTTTTTCCCACACCACCGAATAGAACAGCACGGCATTGTTACAGATATTATCTTTATTATAATAAATACAGAATATTTTTGGATTATACGGTAACGTACACACAGGTTAGTTGTTGGCGCTGTCTATATTTCAGTGCAAACGAGAGTTGATGTTTACAAGTGATATATAACTGATGAGTTACTAAGAAAGTATGGCCCGTATTTCGTCTCCATTGCTGGTTATATACTCGATGGCTATAATCTTAGAATAATAACGCATAGAATGATAGTTTCATATCAAACGAACTGTCACAAGAGAGGCAAAAATCAAATTCATGTAGGTTAGTTTTAGTAGTAGGTTAATTTTCGGTTTTAGTGAATATTTATATAAAAATACAAGTTGAAACGCGTTACTTCCTTGTGGAATGTGATGTCAGTATCTATTTTATGTTTGTCTGACGTATTTTTACACTCATTTACCGAACATTTCGTCATTTTTAGCTAAAATTCTTGAGCTGTTTGCTGTGCAAGTTGACCTTGAGCACTAAAGGCCCGCCCGCTCGTGTAGGCCCATTGGGCGCGCTTCAATTTGCCTCACTTAACGTGTGCGGACTAGGTTTCTATGCGTTATCATTCTAAGGCTATAACTAACAATTGATTTGTAACTACTAGATATGAAAATCAAAGCTAAGGGGAACATACACTAGTTATTTTAGTATAGACAGAGATAGCAACAAAAGCCTTGTTTATACAGATCGACTAGTTTCACATCGCTTGTCTTGCGACCATATTTGGGGTTGGCATTGTCTTTCGTTATTATGAATATTGCGGGAAAGGGCCTTAGAGAGCGGAAGGAGATGCTATGCGAAAACGGTAATAGAAATATAATTACTTGTCGGACTCGCGGACGGGTACCGTAATTATGGCAATACCGTCATTCGCAATATGGCAAAGGCATTCCATCCCAAACTCTTTGACGTATTTGGTTCTTGGTTAAATAAATGGCACTTCAAGGCGAACGTGTACCACCATTACGCCAATGTGTACCACATCTAGAATATTTACCATATTTACTTTCGACGATAGGTGATTGTAGCATAGAAATCTCAGCATCGACATAACTTATAAATTAAATATAATTTTAATATTCATTTATTGTCTCCGGTCCCGCTTCCGCCAGAAACGAGATGCCATCGCGAGTTTATAGTATTGAAAAGGGGCCTCAACGCCTGAGGCATCGGAAATTAACCAAGTTGGCATAAGGCGGTTCGTGACCGAGGATTGGGGCGTCTGTCTGTACATGATGGAATTTAAATGAGTTCGTTAACTCTGGAGCTGTATATCTACTGTGTGCCTGTTTACACATATACAATAGCATATAGCCTGTATACATATTAAATGGTCTAATGGGGAGCAACATATTATCCCAAAAAGCACACATGTCAATTCACAATGCTTTACTGGTTTCTACACTGACGTTTCGTATTGAAAGTTGGATATGGTAGAAGAAGCATGAAAGTAGAATTACAGTACATGCTATGATGACCGTTTTGACAGATTACAATAGTGAGGTCAAATCCATTGACTTACAAATAAATGGACGACGGGTCTAATACAAAAACCACGAAAAAAATGTCCCAAGTCAACCTATTCGAAATTTAAATTGTTATGTCATCGCAGTATCGCGCTGTCCGTAGAACAAATGAAGACTAAAGCGGAGTGTCGCGCTCTGTATACGATTTTAGCGCCTTACAAGTTCGGACACTTTTTAGCGCGGACCCGACGTCCATATAATTGTAAGTCAATGGTCAAATCTCAATTAATTATCGAAAAAAATATAATCAAATGCGAGTTGCATCTGTAAGTTTTTATATTTATAACTAATATTGCAAGGGGTAGCTGATTAAAACGTTTTAATAATACGAAAATAACAATGTTTACTTAATACATCATCAATTCGAAACTGCTTTGTTTTGCATAGAGCTTTGACGCGAGTTTGCCGGAGGTTGAAATTGTGCTGGTCAGCGATCGCCTAAGTGACGATCGTATTAGATTTCATTTTCAAAAATTTCGATTTACTAAAAAAACTTAGGGAATATATACAAATCGAGTTCTTAGGTTTTCGCGATTGTTACACATAGGAAATGAAACTATTTTTCCGGATTTAAATCGCGTATACTTGTTTTTTCAAACAAACCGACGTTTCGGGCCCTTTACAGGTCCCATGTCAACCGTGACCTGTAAAGGGCCCGAAACATCGGTTTAAATCCGGAAAAATAGTTTCATTTCCTAAATATATACAAAGATTGTATTTGACGTCCAGCGGAACAAACCAATTTAAATCTGGTTAATCGTGATGTAACTTATTAGCTTAAGGGTCTCTCCGTTAATGTTTGCCTTTGTGATATGATTTATGACATTCTAACTCACAGAGTGCAGTAGAAAAATTTGTTTATCCCCCGCCAATGCGATTATTTATAACTGTAAAAAAGGTCTTTCAGGTTTTCGCAATTGCAACGTATTTTTGTAGTCTAACTTGTTTTTCAGTCACCTGACCACGGGAACTGTAAAGAACCCTAAACCTGGGAATACACGTCAGATTTCGTGTCTGATAGTCGGTTGCGATTATCTGATCGTATTCACTCAATACACATCCGATTCTTTCGTCAAACTTCGTCGTTCTGAACTCATTCGTTTCAGAGCTGACATCGCGAAGGTATTGATCACATACGGAGGAGAAAGATGGACTTATATTTCTTCTCCTCACAAAAGAAAGAAGGCGCGCCTTCAGGGAATCGGACCGGCAACAAAATCGTAAACAATTTTATAAAAAAAATACTTTTATTTCAGACAACAAGTTCCATATTTTGTTAGTAATAATAATAATAGAAAAAGAGCTTATAAACTAGTGTTAGTAAATATTTGTACATCATCAATTGGTTAAATCACCCCCCTTACGAAGCATTGCCACATGGGAGAGGTGATCCTACCAGCTACAGTTTGTAGGATGCTGTTGGGGCTGTCCCGCACTCTGCGCATCAGGGATGCTGTCTTTTTTCGGAGGATGATGGCAGCAAAACCATCCATCTCATATTCTGTAAACATCCCCGACGCACTGCAAAAACGAGGCAGTCCCAACATCATCCTAAAAATATTATTATATTGTACACGTAGGGTCTCCAGCGGTCGTTTGGTGTAATTGACCCATAGACTCCCGGTGTAGAAATTTTGACAATATTGCTTTAATTTTATGAGTTAATTTTGTATTTTGGTTTTTCATTTTTATGCACAAAATTCGGGAAGCATAATATTAGTACATAAATATGGCTGTGTACAAAAATAACAGAAAATAACCAAAAAATTAAGTCGGTGTAGTGTTAATTGGAGGCATCGCTACGGTACGAACGCCTTACGTGGGCCTTAAGACTCGATTACTATGACAACCGATGTCGCCAAAACTCGCACATTCTTATTTGAAACACCACAAAATTTTGATAGGTACTGATTGATTGCAGTTTCAAATTTAAAAAAAAACTAATTCTGGATTGTTAATATAACTTAAGCTTTACCCTGTTGGCATATCGTTGAAAATTCAATACCTTTCATTGCCAGTAACGACGTTTTGATGTTATATTGATATTTCAATCAATATGCTGCCATCTAGCGGTTTTTTACTGAACGACGAAGAATTGGACTTATATAGTTATATAGTTGTCCAAAAAAGAAACGACCGTATTGCAGGGGTAATGTAAGCTTTACTTTCGTTTCTTAAACAGAAAATTGATTAAAATAAGACGTTCCGAAGATACGAATACCACCACGGATAATATTTTTGGCAGCTATCATTTTTGCGCTCCGAAACAACACAATAAGGCGTTTTTCTAGGATTTTGGAGAATTTATACGAAAGAATGACATAACCATACCATACAAAGCGAAAATGGCTGGCTGATGGACTGAGTATAGCTAACACGCGTCAGCTAACTAACCACTTCTACTGTATTTATTGTTCTGTGTAAAAAACAAGTATACGAGATATAGATCCAAAAACGTATTTTATTTTATTTATGATTGCTCACTATGATTTACATAAGACAATGTACACAATATCATCAATCACCTCTAAACCAGCACAATATAAGTTATTCTATGACAAGTCAAAAACAAGATATATAGACTCATTGTCCGATTTATCCTCAGCGTCCTTTGAAGTGTTTTGGACCGTATGCATTATACTTTGTGCTTCATAATCTTCACAAAGCCTTCTTATTGTCCGAATGGAGATACGAGAGAGTATTACAACGTTTGTATCTTACGTGATGATGTTAGTGAAAGCATTTTTGGCTTACTGCCAAATAAACCCACATGTGTCAAAATTTCCTTTTTCAGGATTACTGATTTTCCATATTCTGTGACGTGAAACTAAAAGTACCGTTATTATTATTGATATGACGATCGAACAACAAAAAGTATTTCTCCGATTCGAAGGGACTCGAACTAAAGCGTCTATTGCCACACCGGCGGAGCCACCGCATTACCAACTGAACTACAAACCGAGTCACAAAAACAAATCATAAAAAAGATAGCGTTGGGTCATGGAAAATCACAATTTTTTTAAATAATCACATTTTTCAGAAAATTAAATATTTTCCCGGATATTTTTCCTATATTTTTTGTTTAATTTTCTACATTTGACAGGTGTCAACATACCTGTCAAAAGTTGAAGTTATTGAACGAAAATGAATGTTTTTTTTCGCTGTTGTGAAATCATTTTAAATCTCATTTTTTGCTTTTAGTTATACAAGTTTATTTTATAAATCACGCTAAACAAAACTTCAAAACATATTTCTGAACGTCTTTTTTCCAATTTCTCGAGAATATTTCCGGAAAAATTTTCACTTTTGTAATTTTTCACAAAATTACTTAACAGTAAATAAAGAAGATTTAACTTTAATGTGGCATACCTACACAAGTGAAGCATGACCCTAGTTGAAAACTACTCTCGCGTAGGTCACGGACTCCATTGCTACCAATGGGTCATTGTAATTTTGCGAAACACGTGCAACTTAGTTGACTTATTACCATGGAAGAAGGGTCACAAAAACCTTTCAAATATTTATGTGTATTGTCGGAACCCTACAATTAATTTCCTCGAAGTTGGTCCTTCGGTCGACTAGAAAGTCTGGTTTACTCTATCCTTACGTCATTTATATAACCACCCATCCGCAGAAAGCCCTTCCTCCTCTTACGAGTCGATACTGCCTCAGATTGAATTCTTTCCCTTATGAATCGGTTCTATTGGCTTAATTTAATTTTTTTTTACAAACGAAATTAAGGCTGCTAAAGTGTTCTATTTAGTTCAGTTGATATAAAAAAAACATTGGTATATGCGAAGTACATATATAATACAGCGGCAGCAGCAGCATTGAATAAAATTTCGAGGTAAGTTTGTGTTTTTTTCTGTCGTGAAAATTTTTAGGTATCGTATTTTCACACCGTATACTGATCAGTGATTAGATCAGTGAGTAGATTCAACACTTTCACTGCGGAATCAAATAAAGCCATTTGAGGTTGTATCAAGTCTTCAAGCGAAATGGTATCGTGGTGGGGTAGGTTATTGCACGATATTTAAAAACTGAGGTATAAAAAAGGTGCCTCCACAGACGACGTACATTGCTACGTGCTTTCTTGTACATCACTCGCGAGTACCTTACGCTGATAGGCAAAACTTTACCACCACGATGGCAAGCATTTTTGTGCATGCCATATGAAGATAAGAAGAAAAGATTGCCTTTTAGAAATAAAATATATTCTCTTGGTGGTGATGTTCTTGGTTGTAATGAAACTCTCGATTAGGAATAAAATCAGAATTTATTTAAGAAGAACGATAGTTTGTTCGATTTTTGTACAGTAAACAAATTATTGAAATTGATTATTATTTAATTGAAACAAAGTAATGAAGTATTTTCACAAAAAAAAAATTAATAATAATAATAGGGGTTAAAGTATGAAATTGCCGATTTGTACTGAAAATCTAAATTGTTTATATTTTAAATTTTTAACAAATTTATTTAATCAAAATAGTTGCCATTATTATCTATACATTGCTGCCATCTAATGGGAAGGTTATTAATGCCTTTGCGATAGAACTCCGACGATCTAGACTGCACAAACTGTGTGCAAGCATTTTGTACTGCCTCCTGGGAAGAAAACTTCTTGTCACGTAGATAATTGTCCAAATCACGAAAAAAATGGTAGTCCGTTGGAGCAAGGTCTGGTGAATACGGAGGATGACGAATGGTTTCTAACTGCAGTTCCTGAAGGGTCAAAATGGTTTCTCGTGCTGTCTGAGGTCTCGCGTTGTCGTGGAGCAATAATGGTGAAGCTCGATTCATGAGTCGGGGCTGTTTTACTGCTAGTTTTGTCAACATGGTTCGGAGTTCGGCACAATAGACATCTGCCGTTATTGCTTGACCAGATCGGAGAAAACTATAGTGAATAACACCATGCTGAGACCACCAAACAGTTACCATTACCTTTTTATTGGTAAGTTTTGCTTTAGGACACTGTTGTGGCATTTGACCTGGGGTCAGCCATTGCATTTTTCTTTTCCGGTTATCATAAAGAATCCACTTTTCATCACATGTTACAATTCGATCCAATATTCCTTCATTTCTGTACCGGTTCAACAAGGCAACACAAGTTTCAACACGCGTTTCTTTCTGCAGATCAGTCAAATCATGAGGCACCCATTTTTCGTATTTTTTTATTTTATTGATTTGACGCAAGTGAGTCAATATTGTGGGTAAGGTAACGTTAAACCATGCCGCTAATTCCTGGGTAGTTTGACTAGGATCGGCTTCCACTATCCCTCTTAATTCATCGTTATTCACCTGTGTGGGCGGTCTTCCTCGTGGCTCGTTCTTTAAGTCGAAATTTCCATCACGAAAGCGTTTAAACCAAAATCGCACGGTGCGTTCATTAGTAGACCCCTCTCCAAACGCAGCATTGATATTGCGGGCTGTTTCTGCCGCGTTAGTTCCGCGTCGGAACTCGTATTCAAAAATCACTCGAATTTTCGCAGTATCCATCTTTCTTGTCTAAATTGAATAACAAAAACAATTGAAAGTCGATATTCAAATGTTTCAAATTTAAAAAAAAAAATCACAGAAACCATTTGAAAAAAGTTTCATTCGAAAACCTCAAACCATGAAGATTCTATGAAAATTCAAAGAACCTATTGCAATAAAACGGCAATTTCATACTTTAACCCCTAATATCATGGTTATAAAAACATCGCGATGTACAATAAAGTAAGTATTAAATATACCGTGTTAACTAACACAAGTACAGTACAGGCTCGGTAAAATAAGAGAAGAGATTTTTTTTTTTTTTTCAATTCATTTCTAATAATTTATTTCGGAATATTACATCTACATAAAAATTAATTAAAAAGCACACACGTACTTTACATTATCAAACACTAACAAATCACACAAAACAATTAAATAAATTCACATAAATAATATTTAATGCTAATATAATATATGTGACTGCTTAGAATAATAACGAATAGAAACCTAGCCCGCACACGCTAAGTGAGGCAAATTGGAGCGCTCCCAAAGGGCCTACACGAGCGGGCGGGCCTTCAGTGCTCAAGGTCAACTTGCACCGCGAACAGCTCCAGAATTTTAGCTAAAAATGACGAAATATGCGTTAAATGAGTGTAAAAATACGTCAGACAAACATAAAGTAGATACTAACATCACATTCCACGAGGAAGTAACGCGTTTCAACTTGTATTTTTATATAAATATTCACTAAAACCGAAAATTAAAGTACTACTAAAACTAGCCTACATGAATTTGATTTTTGCCTCACTTGTAACAGTTACTTGTAACTATCATTCTATGCGTTATTATTCTAAGTGTGACTGTTACATAATCAAAGGCATTGAAATAAAACTGAGGGTTTATGAAATGAGCTGACAGGCGAGTTTCATAAAAACATCTCACGACTGTTCTAATGCTTAATTATGTACAGTTACATACACTGCTTTATCTACACACATATTATAAGCTCTCAGTGATGTGTTCAGAAACCGCATGTTACGATCAAGTAACGTGTGAAATTGTCAAAATTGTTTGCTAATGACATTTCATTTCGAATAAAACTTCATCTCGACTGAATTGAGGTCGATTCAAATTGTTTTGTTTTTTGATGTTCGAAATTTGAATGTAATAATAACATCAAATTCGATGTTATTATGAAGCAATAATAACATTTTCACAGATAAGAAATTTGTTCTAACAAAACAGTTTACCTTTATGCTGGTCGTAATTTGCGGTTTTTGAACATATTATAGAGATCGAGTTCTTAGGTTTTCGCAATTGTTACACATAGGAATTAAACTGTTTTTTCGGATTTAAATCGCGTATATTTGTTTTTTCAAACAAACCGACGTTTCGGGCCCTTTACAGGTCTCATGGTCACGGTTGACACCAGGTCGCAGACACCATGTGCTCTCTGAAACAATGATTATAGTTTATTTAGATTATAGATTTTAGTTTATTCTAATTTCTATTAATATTAAATAATAAATTGAACTTAATAAAAATTCATTCAATAAAATAATTTGTAAAACTTAATGTAGCGTAAATTGGAATGTTTTCTTTGTAAAATTAAAAATAAAGTATTTAATTAATAACTATTGTAACTATTGTAAAAATAGGGTGGTTTGCATCAATATTAGACATAACTGGTTGAAGACTGTACCACCTCAGTCAACCGTGACCATGGGACCTGTAAAGGGCCCGAAACTTCGGTTTGTTTGAAAAAAACAAATATAAGCGATTTAAATCCGGAAAAATAGTTTCATATCCTATATTATAGAGAGTTTATTATATGTGTGTAGATAAAATGAATAAAGAAAAATAAAAATAAAATAACAAATATTAATTAAAGTAACATGCGATACAAAAATTACATTATCTCTCATGTAAGTCCATCCAGTGGGTATAGATGGGCCAGTCAAAACTATTTAAGATAATGGCCTAGTATACGGTGTGGACACGATTCTCAAAAATTTTCACGATAGAAAAAAAAACACAAACTTACCTCGAAATTTTACAAGAAAACCGCTGTATTTAATAGGTACTTTTCATATACCAGTGACTTTCTTAATATCAACTCATCGAGTATATAACCAGAAATAGAGACGAATTGTCATTTAATTTGTTTGAAAACTATTCTGCCATATCATTACTGTGACAACTGCGCTCCGATTGGCTAGCCCGAGTTCGAAACAATTGACGGGTGTCGTCAACTGTTTCACTTCAAATCGACCAGTTAACTTGAGCTTTGCTATAATGGACGAAAATTGGAAAATTACATATTTAATATTTAATTACCGATGAAATGTGATTCTGTTTGTTTTGCAATTAGATGTTTTGCTGTTTTTCCCACACCACCGAATAGAACAGCACGGCATTGTTAGAGATATTATCTTTATTACAATAAATACAGAATATTTTTTGGAATATACGGAGACGTACACACAGGTCAGTAGTTGGCCTGTCTATATTTCGGTGCAAACGAGAGTTGATATTTATAAGAGCTGTATCGCTAATGTGTTTCCCGGAATATATGGCCCTTATTACGTCTCTATTTCTGGTTATATACTCGATGTATCAACTATACTAAATAGAACACGTATAGTTCACGATATACATTATTCGAATGGCTTTAGTGTCGTATGTAACAAATATATTTTGAAATAAAGCCAGTGTCCCTGCCACTCGACCCGAACAAAATGAACCGTATTGGTACGGGAAAATTTTTAATTCGAGCTGAGGTAGCATTAATATGCTGGCCCGCAGGTTTGCCCGCTGTACGGACCAAGTAAAAATTACGCTTTTTAAAGCGTATTGTCAGGGTCTGTACACGGGCGGCTTGTGGTTTAGCTGTTCGCAAAGGTCGCTGAAATCCCTTCGCGTCCAGTACAACAATGTATTCAGGATGATGTTGAGACTACTCCGGTACTGCAGTGCCTCTGCAATGTTTGCTCTATCCCATACAAGGTGCTTTAATGCGGTCTTGCGGAGAAAGGTAGCGTCTTTAGTTAGTAGGCTCCGGGGTAGTGGCAACAGCATTCTGAGAGATGTTGCAAACGACCACAGAGCGCCTGTACTGAGGCATCTCGTACGGACAATGATTCCGCGCGAGATGCCTCGTAAGTACATGACATTTTAGATTCTAAGTAATTTATAATTATAATTTCATACTAACAATAGTCTATAAGTTTGTTTCTTTATTTGTACTAACACCAATGAATCCTGTTATCTGAGAAATAAATAATTTGAATTTTTTGAATTAATAGTTTAAGAGTCGATAACTCTTAAACTATTAATGTGTTGAAGTGTAAAGGCAGTCCATGAAAAGTTGCTGTCTTATTTTTATTTATTTAACCTAAAATTTAAAATTTTGTGCTGCTAAAGGTTTTAATTGGGGACCCGTGTCACTAGATTTCTGGACAAATAAAAGTAAAGAACGTTTTAGCGTATACAGCGTAATAATAACATATTGACACAGTAACTTTAATTATTAAGTTACTAATTTACGGTAAGCTGTCGGCTGGTACAGAAAGATCTGGATTATTCCAGGAAAACACAGCGTCTGAATAAATGAGATGCGAATCTTCACTATACTTAACCTCATCCTTTGTGCCCCTAGAAATAATGGCAAGCTGAGATGAAGACATTTTTCCAAACAACAATAGGAAATTGTGATGCGAAAATTTTTGCATTTTGACATTTCGAGCGCTCTTCGAATACTCTCCCTGAGGAATATTTCAATTGGGAAATGTTTTATGGCGGATTCATGATTGAATCTTATGGTGACTTATTTTTTAGTTCGATGAAAATAAGTGACTAGAAAAATTTACTCAAATGTAATCGAATTGAATATTTATTTATAAATCAGCGTTGTTCTTTGTGAATAGACACTTTTTTTATAATATCAAGTGACGGGACTAACAAGTCTTGCGCCTGGTGGTAAGCTACACGCCTGTTCATAACAATTGCAGAGTCAGTCAGAGCTTTAAATCGCAAAGATCTGCGAGGCACTGCCACTGCAACCGTCACCCTGAGACGTAAGTTGACAAGTCCCATGTGACTCCACATGTTAGAGATTATGAAATATTAATTTACATTTGATATATTTATTTATAGTTTTATTTTATGCATTCATTTTATTATAGACTGATATATATGTATTTATTTATCTATTTTTAGTGCCACCCCAAAAACCAACTTTCCTCTCAGATTTTCAAAGGTTAGTTGGAAGAAATCTCTTTATGGGATAAGCTCGCCTTTGTACACCAATATTTAAATTATTTCTGAAAATTTTTAATTTAATTTGTGGTACAATAAAGTGTTTAAAAAAAATAAATAAATAATAACTACAGAGTACTAAAAAATCCGACCTCAAAAGTCATTCATCCCCTAGTTGCCACCCTTAGGGGTGGAATATTTTCTTTAAATTTAAGTTGGACCAATACTGAGGTACCCTCTTTCCAACAAAAAAGAATCATCAAAGTCGGCTCACAAATCACGTAACACATTAAAAAAAATACAGTCAAATTAAAAAAAAATTAAATAAATTGTGTTAGCACTGAACACGTATGGTTTTTTTTATGTAACTAAAGTCTGTTCCAGTCCATTATGCTAGAAAAGTAAACAAACCGGTTTGATTAAAATTATAAAGCAATCACCATTGACTTACAAATAAATGGACGACGGGTCTAATACAAAAACCACGAAATAAATGTCCCAAGTCAACCTATTTAAACGTAGTGACATGTCAAGGAATATGAAAAAGCTAAAACGTTGAATTTAGATTGTAGCGTCATCGCAATACTGTCTAATTTTGCTTGCTTCGCTGTCAGTCGAACAAACGAAGACTAGAGCGTGAATAACGCTCTGTATACGATTTTAACGCCCTATAAGTTCGGACACTTTTTAGCGCGGACCCGACGTCCTTATAATTGTAAGTCAATGGCAATCACTCAAAAAATGTTATTGCGTAACATAACATAAAGTCGAATTTAGAACCGCCTCCTTTTTTGAAGAAAAGGCACTGAGTGTATTGTCCAAGTATACTGTACTTTGGCGCTAGTGTAAGAACATTAATATCTATAAACTTATATATCAGATACAGTCTGGTACCCAAATTGTAAATGGAATTCGGCGGCATTACCCCTAAGCAAAATTCCGTATGTCATTAAACTGTGAAAGTGGCCAAAGTTAACCAATCTAGCTGTTTCTACGTTGGAAAGTTTTCGAAAAGTCAGTGGGAAGGAAATTATTTTTATTTCGTGTAAATTTGGTGTTATCGTAATGCAAATCTTCCAATTACCATAGCACCCTCAACAATGAAGTGTATATTATTTTATAAACATCTTAGGATAGCATATTGGATACTTAATATAAATTTTTTATACCCTTCTCACTTACGCAGAATATCTCATACATCACGTGTTATTACTAAGCTTTTAGGTATCGGAGTGTTTCTGGGCAAGAGAGAAATAATAATAAAATTTTTATTTCAGAATGTAACTATTTACAATCATAAAAAATAAATAAATAACGCACACACCCATAGCCCCACACTAGGGAAACCTTGTGGACACATGCATAGACAGCCACAAATTACACCCAAATTCACGAGAGTAATAAATGTAGGCCATATAAATATTTCTCCGAACCCGTGACCTCTGCGTGCGGACCAGGACCAAGATTCAGAACTCTTCGATATTTTAACCCAATCGTATACATTTTTAAGACTTTAAAGGCCAAAAATATAAGTCTTGCATTACAATAAATTAATAAAATTGAAGAAAATCCAGACTTTATTTAAAATAATAAGAGATTTCCATATTACATTCTTGGTTTGAAAACAATCGGACGTTCGGTAACTTTCATTCGATAACTGTGTTCTGAATAACGTTTGTAGCCTTTGCCGGTCGAGAAGTTCGAGTAATCGTAGGGGTGTGTCGTAGCAGTAAAGATCCAAGTGAAAGAGTTCGTCCAGAGTAGTACTGCCCCCTCCCCTCCCCCTCCTTCTTTGCTCACCTTGTGCTGGTGGTAGTGGCTCAGTAGCTGCAGGCAACCCAGGCTGTAGTGGAAGCTAAAAAGCAAAGCAAGCCAGGCGGGTACTTAGATTGAGTATTTGCCCGGGGAGCAGAGACAGGTACGCTGTCGCGAGACACGTCTGCCAGACATGGTGGGTATCGGTTCGCCGAAACGGATCTGTTAAACGGAGGAATGCGGAATGCGATGCTTTTCGCTCTGCGCGACGCGTCTGTCTCCGGACGGACTTTGGCCTTAGCCAATGTCGGGCAACACGTAATCCCGCACTGAGCGGTACCGGGGGTCCTTCGTATTGAGAGAAGGGCCGCGAGGAAGAAAACCTCTCTAAAAATCACCCCAATCCCAAGCTCTGGCGCCCGGTGACGGGATATATGGCTGGAGGGTATCCAGTCGTTAGGGAGGTGACCCCATCTTAAGGAACAATGAATAAGGCTAGTTTTGAAAATGGTCCCCGAAAGGGGGAATCCCGCCCATCCGCCTCGGTGGATCGGCAAAAACTGCCTCGTGAGTCCGAACCCGACTAATCCGGAAATCTGAAGGGCACGTTTGAACGTGCCCTAAAAGACGCAGCATCCTCTATTAAAGAGGCAGTTGACGTACTGCATAAGCGCTCCATTTTGGATGAGACAACGAAGCTACTGAGTGATAACACTCGCCTTCAGTCCGAACTGGCAGAGCTCCGAACGGAGGTAGAGATGCTTAGGGACGAACTGAAACAACAGTTGCTGGAGGGCAGGCGGCCCGTTGCTGCTGAAGGAACGTCAACTCCACACGCTCCGACGGACACAGTAAGACTTGACGTAGAGGCTTGATGCTCTTCAGTACAGACTTTTGCCTGAAAAGCGCCTCTGACCCCCGCTGGCTGCTGAGATAAAAAGAACAGGTGCTACAGGGATCGGTCCTCAGACCGCTCCTGTGGAACATCGGGTACGACTGGGTGCTGCGGAGGGAGTGCCTTGTTGGAGTTGACGCGGTGTGTTACGCCGACGACAACCTGGTTACAGCCCGAGGTCGCACGCATTGAGATGCCGTAATGCTAGCTAAGGCTGGAGTTGCCCATACCGTGGCTAGGATTCGGCGGCTGCGGGCTCGAGGTGGCGCTAGAGAAGTCCGAGGTTATGTGTTTTCATGGGCCTCGGAATGCACCGCGCGAGAGTATGACATTGGTGGCGGGAGGAACCTCCATTGCTGTTAAGAGTACCATGAAGTACCTGGGGCTGGTCCTTGACAGTCGATGGAGGTTTGAAGAGCATTTCCGGCTCTTAGCTCCAAAGTTGGTGGGTACAGCCTCCGCTCTGGTTCAGCTTTTGCCGAATGTGGGGAAGCCGAGCGCCAGCTGCCGACGCCTGTATATAGGGATGGTGTGCTCGATGGCCTTGTACGGGGCGCCCATATAGGCGAACAGCATCAACGCTCAGGGCAAGACATGTTGCGGAGACCGCAACGGGTTACCTCTTACGCGGCGGCCTGCGTCATGGTAGGGACCCCACCAAGGGGATCTGGACGCAGAGGTGTTGTCAGCCATCTATTGGCGGACAGCGGAACTGAGGGCCGTAGAGGAGGAACCGCATCTGGAGCACATTAATCGATGGCGGACAAACATCCGCCGGGTCGTATTCCGGAAGTGGTAAGAGAGGCTAGAGGAGCCAAGGAGGAGAAATCTAGCCACTGGACCATCGGAGCGATTTGACCCGTTCTGGGAGAATGGGTGGATCGATCCTGGCAAGGAGTCTCCTTCCACCTTGCGCAGGTCCGGTTAGGGCATGGCTGCTTTGGCAAATACCTGTGCAGGGTGGGACGAGAACCGACGGCCGTATGCCATCAGTGTGGTTGCGCCGAAGATACGGCGCAACACACGCTGCAGGCATGTCCGGCGTGGGAGAACCCGCGGTCGTCACTGACCACAGTGGTAGGACACGACCTCTTCTTGCCAACCGTGGTTCTTGCTAAGGTCGGTAGCGAGACGGCGTGGAGTGCGGTGGCCTCTTTCTGCACTGATGTAATGTTG
>NW_020653500.1:0-51299 GCF_003589595.1 Hyposmocoma kahamanoa | reverse complement strand
ATGACGAATTAGTTCTACTCACAAACATAACTAAACATAAAGAACAATGACATGGAATGCCAATACTAACACCAGATATCCATGGTTCAAAAGTAGCTTTCTAACTTTGACACTGTATTTATAATGTTTAAACGTTCATGCAAATGTTTATGGTTTTCAGTCATTGACTTACAATTATATGGACGTCGGGTCCGCGCTAAAAAGTGTCCGAACTTATAGGGCGTTAAAATCGTATACAGAGCGTCATTCACGCTTTAGTCTTCGTTTGTTCGACTGACAGCGAAGCAAGCAAAATTAGATAGTACTGCGATGACATTACAATTTAAATTCAGCGTTTTAGATTTTTCATATTCCTTTACATGTCACTACGTTTAAATAGGTTGACTTGGGACATTTTTTTCGTGGTTTTTGTGTTAGACCCGTCGTCCATTTATTTGTAAGTCAATGTTTTCAGTCGTCGTTTAGAACCTTAGTACAAGGGGAATACAATTTCACGCCAGCGCCTCTGCAATATAACCTCTTAGCTTTAAAAAGTATGGACATAAATCTAAAATTTAGATTTGAAAAATTGAAAAAATACTAGATAAAATGTTTACAACACCTTGCGCTGGGGTTACTTGTAAATTAAGTTTACTTATATTATTGATTTTTATTGAACATTATATACATTTCATAAGGCGACATCAACATTGGCGTTTCTTAAGCTGCACGCCTGTCCATAACATTTGCAGTGCCATTCAAAGCTTTAAGTCGCAAAGATCTGAGGGGCACTGCCACTGCACCTCCCAAGCAGCACACCCATATCTAAGTATATACTATAACGTATCTAATAGAATTTAATTCGACTGAATATTTTAAGAGTTCAAATTCCCTCAAGATATCTCGAAGAAGGTTTCTAGATAATTTAAAGTAAAAGTGGGCACAACTTTATTTGTACATCACAAGAGTACTTTGAGAAACTATCTGTAGGTAGTGTTAAGAGTGATTCTTATCTTTTTTCTCAAGTAACCCTTCTAGAATGCTACAAGACCATTTATAGAATGTAGACAATTTTTATTTAATCTTGCAGATAGTTTTTAGATAAATTATAGTCTGTGATAGTTTTCTTAGTAATGCTATTTAAAAACCAAAGTAATTAAAGCGTTACAAACTTTACGTACTAATATATTTCAAGTTTAATGGCTTACAAAATATAAACTATCAGAATTGCAACATGGCGAAATTAGATATAATATTTCTGACTTTTTCGCGCAATGTTTAATCGGTTGTGCGCGCGTAAAAAGCGCGAATTGATGTGCGACTTTAAATACATTGTGAAAAGTGATGTAAAACCTTTCATAAAAGTAATACGCTCGCTAAATTTTAAATATTTATGTATAAAATATAAACTTAATAAAAATACAGTTATCGATTTTCGGTTTTAAATATTTATAGAAAGCTTAAATATACAAAATAACTCACAAAACAAACTATTTCCAAGAAGTTCTAGGCTTTTTCAACTTAGATTTACTTTTTTAAAAGAAAAGAAATTTCTTTAAAATAAAAATGGCGATAGGAATTTAATCCTTTTTTCAAAACACTGTTGGGAGCATTTTGTCCATAGCTTTATCTGTAGAAAAACTTTAGAATACGAAAAGATAATTTTTACTTGCTTTATGTAGTTGATCTTGTAGAAGAAAATTCACTCCTATGAAGCTTTTGTGATTGCCTACAAAACGCGATGTTTCTAAGCCATTTTTTCTTTTGACGGTATTACAAAACCTTTATAAAAGCTATAGGGAATAGTGAGCGTATTATGCAATAAAAAACTTTTCAAAACATTAGATCAAAAAGACAATCTAAAAAATCCAATTTGTCGCAAAAAAAACTTATTCTGTATAATATATGGAATGTGTTATATATGACTAGAAAAGTGGATAAATTCCCTATCATATACGAGTAAATATAAGGAATATTTTAATGACATACCTAACCTTAGTTGGAAGAAATAAAATGTTCATTACAAAATTGAGGTTATTTCTTCCCGCCAACCACATTAACCACATTTAACACAATGATTTCACTGTATTTTATTGATAGACGGCACAATACACATACACAACATTGAAGCACAGTAGTTTACGCGCTCATTTCAATTGTTTTTATCATTTCAGAACACTGAATTACTTCACAATGTTTATTTATTTGTCAACAAACAAAAACCAGCTCGCGCGCGATTTAGGACTATTGTATCCAGTGTTGCCAATTTGTGGGGAATTCCCCAAATTGTGGGGAATTTCAACTAGAATGGGAATTTTGTGGGAATTGGCGGTATGTGAGGAAAATGTGGGGATTCTAACATTTTATCATTTTGTTTAATCTATCAATTGCTGATGCATCGCTAGTTTGATCGTTACTGTTAGAAACACTCTGATGGAGTATATCGACGTGTTTTTCAACATCGCACAACCCTCGTATTGTTAACAAGCAGCTTAAATAGAATTATTATTAGAGCACTTGGTTCTGAATTGTAAAATTACCAGTCGGTGCGTGTTGAGTTCGCGATTCTTTCTCCCGTTTAGGGCAGTCCCCGGTATGAAGCAAAACGAAATCAGCTATTGATAAACAAAGCCGAGCAGTTGGTACTTCCACACCACAACTTACCACTCGTCAACTTTAAATATTAAATATAGGTCGAAACTCATTGATTATTTCTAACATTAAGATGATATCACCAAATGCACACCAAATAATCAATTCACTGAATTTTGTAAGGCAAAGAAACATGAATTTTTTTCAAAGACTGATCACAGATTAATGTTGAATCTAATTAAAATAAATAAACGATTTAAGGTCATCTAATTTTAAAATTATTATTATTATTACATTTTACATTCTGTTTACATTCACAGCAAACGTAATAGATTATTACAATTTGAGTTTCTTAATTCTTTATTATATTTTTAAGCGATGTATTTCTAATAAATAATGAAAACTCGTGATGTGGGGAATTTGTAAGGAATATGAACTTTGCTCTCCCCAAATTTGGGGATTTTAACCGTGATTTTTGGGGACTTTGAACAATTGGCATTGACAACGCTGATTGTATCGAATGATGTGACTTAATATCCAAGGTTCACCACCTCCACCAGATCTTTTAAGACGCGCTATAACGTGTTTGTCATAAGTACAAACACTACAAAATGTCTATAAATTAAATATATCTAGAATAAACTTAAGAACACTAGTTTTTAGAGTATTAATAGACTTTACTGGATGTGTATAGAAGTATTTTACGAAAAATAATCAGTTGTTCTACAGATGAACTTAAAATAAGGACTATTGGATTAAATCTTAAGAAAGATTACACTTAATTAAGTTGTTTGGTATTAAGAAGGTTTTAAAATTTTTACTTGAGTGAAATAAGTCCACAAGAACAATTTATTTTTTCTAAAACCATTTATAGAGAACTATTATCTAAATCTATACCTATATTAAGACTGTTTATAGATATAACAGTTTTAAGGCATATAAAGTGTGCTCCTTGGGCCGTCACCCTGAGACATAAGTTGACAAGTCCCATGTGCCTGAAATTTCAAGAGCAATATAAACCAACCGCTGAAAAGGTACCGGCTGAGTGAGGATGTTCATAAATCTCTCACAAGATGTCGCTTACGGCTTAGAAAGCCGAAAAAACCCAATACAAACATCTAATAAAAATTTCCTAACATGATAGTCTCCTAGCAACGTTCTCTTTCCCTGTTAGTGTATATTGAAAAGCAAGTTTTTCCTAAATATGAATATACGAAATTCAAGCTCATGATAAAAATTGGGTGAAATAAACTGGATAATACAGTAGAACTGAAAACCCCTCCTTTTTGAAATTATTAAAAAAATATATTTCATAGAAAAATTGTCTTACATTTGTCTGGCGGTAAAAGATCCAACCTACACGCAAGGGGGCAATATTTATTATACAGAAATAGCAAATTTCTCTCATATTTCACCCGTACCCAAATTTCAGCAGCAAGGTCGTTTCTATCTACCCTTTTGTTTATGTGATAATCCCGTAAGCCCACTGGAAGTTGACCTCTGGCTTTCTCGCAATATCGTTCGATTCGCGGCGTTATCGCCGACGTTTGCGAGCAAACGGCTTCGGAATCAGACCCCTTTGACGTTGTTTGACGTAGATAGCATGTTTGAGATTGTGTAAAATAATTTAGATGGGGCCACAAAAAAGTACATGGGTAATTTTGCATTGCTTTTCGCTTTGAATCTAAGCACGATTAGTGACGTTTTCATGAGGAAACGAAAATGGCCGCCATCTCTACGTACCATAAGAATGAAATAGAATCTAAATAATTATTAATACAAAGATCGAACACTCAGAAAAAATTCCTTCGATCCGGTCGGATTTGAACCGACGTCTTCTTGCATACCCTGCCAGACGCTATACCAACTAAGCCACAGAACGAACCAGCGGACCTCACGAATTTTTCTATGTGCTTGCGTCGTGTCTTTGTACTTGGTCTTTCAACGACTTTTTAGTCGTAGCAACATCTATGAGAAATCTATGACAGATTTATCACCCAGTTAGTACCTTTATAGCTACCAGTCCTGGCGAGAGATGTCGCTATTCATGATGATGTATTAATTAAATTTTTATTGAATTGATAAAATCGAAGGAATTTTTTCTGAGTGTTTTTTCTGAGTGTTCAATCTTTGTATTAATAATTATAACAAACTAGTAATTTCACAAAAAAAAAAATTGAATATCAATTCAATAAAAATTTAAAAGAATCTAAATATTTTATTTCGGATATTCATCTATAAGGGTTAGCAACAGTATACTTAAAATATTTTTGATACTATAAATAAAAATATCCTTATCGCGATGGTTATACATAGAAATATAAAATATTATTACAATGAACAGTTACACTCATAGCTGTTTGTTGTATCTGTCATTACAAATAACATCTAGATTTAGTCCCTCTCCTTGGTTCTGACTTAGGGAGTTTAGGCATATGCTGAGTCAGCGCCCTTTCACTGCTATAACAAGAAATGTTTTATTTTCCTGTTGTATTCAATCTGTATTTGTATCATACTAGTGAATAAAATATCTAACTATCTAACTTTATGTCTCAACGTGACTGTGCAGAGACTGAGCCTCTAAGATATTTGCGATTTAAGTCTGTACAACCTCAAACGTCTTTGGTTAATTCCGCAAAACAGTGAAAGTGTTGAAACAATCACTTTGGAAAGTAGAATGGAGGTATACACTGATTACCATAAGGTTTGAAAACAGAATTCCTAAAAATTATGACGATAGAAAAAAACACAAACCTACCTCGAAATTTTACAAGACGACCGCTGTATTCAATAGGTTATAACCAATGATTTTTTTAATGCCAACTGAATTAAATAGAGCACGTATCGTATACGATATACATTTTACCACGCCAACATTTAAATTCCTCTGAATAAAACAACCGCGCGGCCGCCGCGTAGGCCAAATTCAAGCCAGTCTAGCCCGCGTGCCCGGGACGCTCATTGAACTTAAAACGTAAATGCTAAATAAATAGAGCGTATTTTGCCATGACAGACGCACGCGGACTCCTCTCGACGACAGCGTGACGCGGGTGTGCGCGAGATATTCGTATCGAATAAATGCGCCCTTACGGGTAGACGTGTCGCTTGCCATAAGACGCACGACTGGTTCTTCCCATCCGTACGTATCGTAAAAAAACGTTACAGCTTTCCTATTTCAGAGCGGTTTCACGCTCCATAATCACGGCTTGACTGGCAAGCGGCGTTAACAGCTTAAGTGACAGACGTATTGTACCCTCTGTCGTTGTAGATAACGATGTTTCTCTTGACTCTTTGCAAAGTTACTATTGTCACAATTTTTTCTTATCATCATCAATCCTTTCTTACTTTCCACTGCTGGACTCGGGTCTCTTCTAAGGCCGTATACATGCTACAGTATACCGGAGAGGTCTTCCTGTGCAGATGTACTACGAGGTGTATTTACGCAGGCCATCGGAACATCGTAAATCAAATTCTTTTGAGTGATACCGTACGGTGAACCTATGCATGTGTGCGTGTACTACGATCGCCTGCGCAGGTCGCGCTATTTGATTTCTAGTTACAGTATAGGGTAGTCGTCGTTCGCATAGTACTGCAATGCGAAATAAAAAATGACAACATCCGGTTCAACTAATTAGAAAATACTAGAGGAATTTATAAAAATATATCGAATTCATCCATGTCTTTGGCATATAAAAAATAAAGAATACCGCGACCGAGACAAAAGAGAAGCTGCTTATAAGATGCTTGTAGGAAAATTAAAAGAAATACAACCCAATGCCACTAAATCAGTAGTTGTGTAGTAGTAGCCATGTCGAAATCAACTGAAGACCTCTCCAGTATACCGAGTCCAACATACGCTACGACAAGCGGCCTACCTGCGCAAGTATGCCTGCAAAGGTATAACTCTCTGGTATACAGCAGCGTGTATGGCTGGTATTAGGTCCTTACCATTCAGATCCTTTACCATTTTGTTAATTAGAGGTACCCATGTAAGGAATTATTTAACATTTCAAATACACTATGTATAACGAATCCCGATTGTTTGATTTCGCCCTATATCACATAAATAACACCTCGTGTTAATTTAAAGCAATGTTTAGTAAGTAAAGAAATTATTTTTCAAAAGTTTAGTGAAGTTTAGACTGTGTTATTCAAGGTAAGATTTAGTTACGAGAGTGGATCAAAAAGTTCATGGATCGAAGGGGTTCGACAAAGGGATCGGAGATATTTTTTTACCTGCTACTATCCGGGGATCCATTACAGGCATTAAAAGCAAAGTTTTAGTTAAGTCGAATGGTTAAAGCTTAAGTTATCACAAGATTAATAAAACAATCGAGAACAAAATGCCAACTATATTCAAAATTTAGTTGCGTCCCCTCAAAACCTTCCCTATCAACGGAAATAGTATTTTACGCAATCGTTGCATAATGTGGGTTCTTAATGTCGATTAGAGGTAATAGGTAAGAGATTTTAAAACCTAATTATGTAATTATTTCATACAACACTTTTTCTACGCGTAAATAAAATAGTAAAACACAACCATGACAACAAACTCAGTTTTTTAACCGACTTCAAAAAAGGAGGAGGTTCTCAATTCGACTGTATGTTCTTTTTTTCCTTTTTTTGTATGTATGTTACGCGATAACTCCGGTATTTGTAAACCGATTTTCATGATTCTTTTTTTGTTGGAAAGGGGGTACTTCCATAGTGGTCCCATTTCATTTTGAAGAAAATCATCCACCTCGAAGGATGGCTGTTCACGCATGAAGATTCATTTTTATAAATAGCGCCTAACTTTAATTTAGGAGCAATTACTTTAATGGTTGATTTTGCTATTTCTCCAATTCAAGGCGTTTTCCTCTCAACATAGTTTGAGTAGTGTCGTAGTGAGAACCTATTTTTATTATCTCCAGTGTAAAAATCCTGTATAGTGGCGAACTATATCTCAATAAAACTTAGCAAATAGACTTTAAATGGATGAAATTTTCATCCATTTATTTGAATAGGGAAAAGTGCCACTATACAGTCTCTTCATATATTTATACGAAAGCCAAAAAACGTTACACAACATTGACAAGGTAAATGTTACCCAACAAAAAACTAAAGAGATAGAATAGAAGTGGTCAAGTACCGCATATTATATTTCTTAAACAATCTTTTTTTTTTTTGAGAAAGATTTATGGCCCGGTTGCAAGGCTTCTGAGCCAATTTAACCAATCATGGCAGTATAGCGTTTGAGTAGCGTCCTAATGGATATTATAATTAACAACAATACGACGTTCTTTTTATGAAACTCATTATAGTTCTGTGTATAGTACCGTAATGATAAATATTGTTCTGTGCACAGAAACTTCAATGAAATTTTTCAGGTCAGTGCTAGTACCATAGACATTAGAATTTTGATTGAAAAATATAAAGAGCGCATAAAATGATATGGTTTATGAAAATATGATTCACAGATTAAGGTACAGGAGTAGAAAAATATCATTTTGACAAAATGTCACATTTTTACGGGGATTCCTGCCCTAGAAAAACAAACAATTCTATCCAAGATAAAGGCGGTCAATTGAAGGTGATCTGCAGCTCATGCGATACTCTGAGATGACATCGAAATCCAAAATATGACAAGTATCATTGTCTTCATATTACGAGTACTAATAAAAAATCCCTTTTGGGTTAAACAATTCACAAAACTTTTAGAATCATTTGTGTCATAAAATCCTTTCAATTGAGAAAATATGGGGAAACGGGAAAAGCAACGGCCCATAGAGATTTACCCCAGACACGACGCATAAGAACATATCTCAGTTATTTTTTAAATTAGGAACATAAGCTCTATATAGTTTTATTTTCTTGCACGAATTAATTCCACCTTTCGCTTTCCATCACAGGGGGACCAGGCGTAGGTTGGAATTCCACCCCTACTCGTATAATAACTTGGACCTTTTCAAGGCGAGAGTGAATCAGCATTATTCAGGTGTGCATGCTCCATCGTCGACCTCATCGTCATTTAAATTTTAAAGTTTTTTATTTTATTTACTATTGTAAAATTAAATTAAAATACAGACTATTCACATAAACAAGGTTACTTCGTATAAACATACTTTGTAGTTAGATACTTTGTTGCCAGCTGCGGTAGCAAAAGTCTTTTATCTCTTTTTTTAATTAATTAATCTTTATTAGATTCGCGCACTATAGCCCATATCATACTTATATCAAAATTATTTTTTCTTACTACACCAGTGAGACCATACGAAAGTTTTTTAATTTGCCGGCGTTTTTCTAATCGTTAGATTAGACTATGGAAACCAAAGGACATATTACATTGACATAAATAAATCATACGTTATAATGTATATGACGCATTTAGAAGTTGAAAACACAAACATCTTGTTGTCTTTGTTTAACTGCTGCGTGCCGTCGTAAGCTAAAAGAGATAGCACTACATTGATTTATGTCAAACACGGGAATCGAAAATACGTAACGTCATCTTAAATTAAATTTAAATAAAATTTAAAGGCTCTCGCTTCTGTTTTGTTGCTCTGGGCGGACGTGTGTCGAATTGGCTCCGTATTTTGGATAGCTATTTTGATTTGATTATATTTTTGAGTATTGTAATTTTATCGGTCCCTCTCGTATTATCTTGTGGAGTTTCTCGTAAGAGTGCGCGGCCATATTGGATTTCGTCGGTCCTCTCGCTTTTTTGCTCATCGTGGATGTGTCGTCATCACGCCTACGTCGCACATGCTGCGCGTCGCTGACATACGTCACTTACTGATTGCTGACGAGGGAGAGCCCCTGTAACTGTGAGTGTTGCTTGGCTGTTGTATTTAAACTTAAATAAATTAGAAAACTGGAGTTTTGCTTTACCATACCGGCAGCTCGGAATCGATCCTGGGGTATCTGTAACTGCGGTCCAACACCCAAACCGTAGGACCACCGAGGCTTGAGATCGACGCGGCGAAATTGCCAGTGACTATCGTAGTAACAGTAGATGCTAAACATTACAGAGGGCAGCACAAGTTGGATTCCGTAATACAAGTTTAAATTTCATATGAGACAATTGATATTATTTATTATTCGAAAGTGGCCTGATTTGTAAAATCTGCAGATATGTTGTGTTATGTCTGCAATAGACAGATAGAACGGAAAGAATTAATTACTTGTATTACATGTAAACACAAATACCATATAAGATGTGGAAATATTACCTCAGCCGACTATAAAGAGCATGCGGACCAGCTAAAAAGAACGTGGAAGTGCGCGCCGTGTGTGAACTCTTTTCGGCGAATGCGCAGTGACGATACTCCGATACGCTCCACAGCAAGCGCAACTCTTGATAAATCGGGAATGTCGTGTGATGGTAGCTTTGAAAGTCCACAGGAAGTAGCTGTTAATGTGTCACCTACATGTACGACAAACAGCAAGATTCCGCAGGATAGTGCTTCTATCAGTTATGCAGATTTTGGCAAGCTTTTGGATTCTAAGCTTAGTATCATTGAGACGTCCATAACTAAAAACATAACACTGAATGTTAAAGAAACTATTAAGAGTGAAATAAATTTAGCAATCAACCAACTAAAGGAAGATTTCACGCAGACTACAGATTTTCTTTCAGCAGAGCAGAAAGATTTAAAAAAAGTATTAAGGCTTCTGATGAAAAGCTCAAAACTCTAGAAACCGAAAATAATCAGTTACAGCGGGACCTAGCTAATATGGGAAGTCGCCTGCGTGTCCTTGAAAAGGTATCTAGAAGCTGTAACGTAGAGATACACTGTGTGCCTGAGAACAAACAAGAAGACTTACTGAGTATTATGCGCAACATCTGCAGGACCATTGGAAAACCTTTACTGGAAACAAATATTTCTTCTGTTAGAAGAGTAGCAAAAATGAGTACTAACAATGAACGTCCCAGGAATATTCTTGTAACGTTTACATCTCAATCTTCACGAGATAACTTGATCGCAGCGTTCAAGGATTATAACAAAGTAAATAGAGAGAATCCAATTAATTCAAACCTATTAGGCATCTCTGGTCATAAACGTAAGATTTATATCGTGGAACATCTACCACCCGAAATTAAAAAACTTCATATCGCAACAAAAGACAAGTTAAAAAACATTTACAAGTATGTTTGGATCAAGCACGGGAGAGTTTATGTGAGAAAGGACGAAAATAGTGAGGCTGTTCATGTTCCGGACCTGGACAGCTTGCTTAAATTAGTATAAAATTAGTTAAGACTAGATCTGTAGATTACATATATAGTTAAAAAATGGAATAAAATTCGTAAATATGCTTTTATGTGAGAAACTAAGTTTAAGTATAACTCTTCATATATGCATCTTGGCTGTACGTATTATGTATTATGAATTTCATGTTTATTCAAACATTTCTTTTTTTAAATGTCGTTATAGTACCAAATTTATATTCTCTGATAATGTGTCTATGTATTTTATATTTTATTTATTATTAAAATGTCACCTAAAAAACAAATTTCAACTTAGCTACTATAAATGTGCAATCTTTAAACACGGGTAGAGATGAACTAATAAGGACTGTGAACAGTGTCAAACCAGATATTTTGACTGTTACTGAAACCAGACTAAATCAGGCATCTAATTTAAAACACTATCGTTTGGAAGGTTACCGTCTATTGCAGAAACCACGGGGTACAGGCAAAAAGCGCGAGGGTGGAGGAATCGGTATGTATATTCAAAATAGACTACGCAGCCGAGAGATCACACTACCAATAGGGGATCTTGAGCAGCAATGGATAGAGGTAAAGATCAACAATCGCAAATTGGCCATAGGTGTAGTATATAAACCCCCTAAATTTAGTACTGAAAGTTTTCTAAATGAATTGTCCAATACGATATCAATACTTTATCCACAGTACGATTATAGCTTTCTGACTGGTGATATAAATATTAATTTATTAGATAAATCCAAAAAAGAAACTAATTCTTTTATAAATTTACTGCAAAATTACAATCTTCAGCTTATAGTAGATCAACCTACTAGAGTTACCTCAACAACATGTACGTTACTTGATGTAATATGTTGCAATATTGATATACAACCTCAAGTAGTGACTGTAACCCACAATGACGATCTGAGTGACCATGCCCTTGTGTCAGCTATTTTTCCCATAAAATTTCCAAAAATCGCCCCTCGAACAATTACGTACCGACCTTTCCACATATTTGATTTGGACACATATCAGTTTGCGTCGTCAATTACACCATGGGAATGGGTGTCCAGCTACAGCACTGTAGATGAGATGGTCGATTGCTTTAACTTTCTCATACTCGGTTTGTTTGACCACTTCGTACCTGAGCGCACTAAGATTTTCACACAACCTCCCGCACCATGGATGACTGATAGTATCAGAGTTCTAATGCAAGACAGAGACAATGCGTGTGCTAAAGCCAAAGTCACAAATAATGAATCGGATAGAAAATTGTACAAATCTTTACGTAACGCTGTTATTGATGTCATACGAAGTGAAAAGAAACATTATTTCTCTCTTTCAATAAATAAAAATATTAAAAAACCAAATAAACTCTGGGGGGAAATTAATAAAGTAATGGGTAATCATTCACAAGATTCACTACCACCACATATTCGGGATCCAGAAGTTATCAATAAAACGTTCTTAGACTCTGTTCCTACGAACATAAATCGTACTAATCTACAAAATACCGATTATACTTGCAAACAGTTTGCAGACAAAAGTTTTAGTTTTTCGGAATTATCGACAGTGGAAGTGTTGAAAATTATTAATTCTATAAAATCAAATGCAGTTGGAGAGGATAAAATTTCAATTAAAATGCTTAAACTCACTCTACCACACTCCTTAACGGCTATTACTGCAATTATAAATAAATCGTTAAGCACAGGACATTTTCCCCAAAAATGGAAAGTTGCACTGATAAAGCCAATCCCCAAGAAAGCCAGTGTAGAGGCAATTCAGGACTTGAGGCCAATAGGTTTACTTCCTGTACTTTCGAAAGTATTGGAAAAAGCTGTGAATACTCGTTTGTTGGGGTACCTAGATACATATAACATTCTTCCCGAGCATCAATCTGGGTTTCGCATGCAACACAGTACGACTACAGCATTGATGCACTTAGTTGATGACGTTTTAACTGCCGCCAACAAAAACAACGGTTCGATAATGCTTCTACTTGACTACAGTCGCGCATTTGACTGTTTAAATAGGAAGATTTTAATAGACAAACTGCGCTATTGCGGTTGTGATAAAATAGTTTGCCAGTGGTTTGAAAGTTACTTCAATAATACGACACAAATAGTACAATGTACGGATGTATTGGGGTAACCGGTCAGATCTACCCCTCTCGAGGTCTCTCGAGGCGTGGTTCAAGGTTCTGTTTTGGGACCTACTTTATACTCTGTATACACGTTTGATCTTCTGGAGAATATAAGGTACGGAACTGCACATATGTATGCAGATGATACTCAGATCTTGGTACATACGCCATTAAATATTACTAAAATTAACAATGCTGTTCGTGATGTCAATGAGGATTTATCGGCAATTGTCCAGTGGTCTAATAGGAACGATCTTATATTGAATGCCCAAAAGTGTTTGTATATTTTGTTAGGTACTAAGAATCAGGTAGAGTGTCTAAGAGCCGCAAATCCGCAAATTACAATTGAGGGTAATGTATTAAGTGAGGCCAAGGTAGTAAAAAATTTGGGCTTATTATTTGATAATGGTTTGACTTTTGAAAAACATATCGACTCAAAAATAAAAAACTGTTACGGCTCATTGAAGCATATTTACAAACTTAAACCTTTTCTGATTAAAGAGGTAAGGCAACGATTGGTAGATTGTCTAGTACTTTCTCAACTTGACTATGGAGACATAGTGTACGGGCCTTGTTTACTAAGAAAAGTAGAAAAAAAAATCCAAAAAGTACAAAATTCATGTGTTAGATACTGTTATGACGTTCCTCCTCGCGCACACATAACTCCGTATCTTAATACACTTAGTATTTTAAGTATGAAAAACCGCAGAGTTTTAAAATTAAACACATTCGTTTATAATTTGCGTAAGTCCTGTACTCCAGCCTATTTGGCTAGAAAATTAAATTGGAACGATAGGGATGAGCGTAATGTACGGACAATACGGTATCCTTCTCTACATATAGCACCACCTCCTAGATTAACGCTTTACCGCGGGAGTTTCAAATTCGCTGCATCTAAGTGCTGGAATGATTTGCCTCCTCCAGTACGAAACTCAAAGTCATCTTGTACTTTTAAAGGAAAGTGCAAGCTTTGGTTACTTTCGAGGCAAAGATCAGAAAGTAATTGGATGTAGTTTGTAATTATATTTTTACGTGTGGGTACTGTTCATCTCTACCTAAACCCCAAATTTGAGTATTTTTAGGTGGAATATTTTATCTATCTCAGGTACTATAAGGACAATAGATTTATTATAACTTTAAGTGAGTATTATATATATATATATTTATTATTTTGTGATATCTTTTGGAGCTACTCGAGACGCGTCAGACAAATACTATGATTGAAATGTAGCGAGTTTCAAAAAGGTAGGGTCTGAAAAACAGCTTAAGCTGAGACTCTATCCTTTTTATCTACACAGTATCTATAAGTGATGTTATTTACGACTAAACTGTTTTGTAAATGTAGATAAATAATGTTCTTTATTATTTATTATTACTATTATTATTTAAATGCCAACTGTCCTCATTTTGCCATTTTTATAGTACCCTTTGATAACCGTTTCCGGTTGTCAAAGGGAAGTACATCAAATGTCAAAACCAATGTTTGGTCAAATGTTTTAGTGAATTATTCGCATGAATTATAATGAAATGGACAAAAATATTGCCAGTGAGAACAATTAAGTATTGATAAAAATGCGTCGCTGCGGCATTAAGTGGTGCGGCAGTAGAAAAAGCGGAAATAAACCGAATGTTACATTACACAGGCATGTGTTATTTTTCTGCCCATAAATCATACAATATAACGCACACACTCGACATAGCCCCGAACTAGGGAAACCCTGTGTCGCGGGTGCCATGGAAACCCAAATAGACAATTACAAATTACACCCAAACTCACGAGACAAATAAATGTAGGCCATACAAATATTTCTCCCGGCCCGGGAATCGAACCTGGGACCTCTGCATGGTAACCGTTCGGCCACGGAGGCAGTTAGCCCAAATATCTCATGTAATTAGACTCATTTAAGTAGTTTATTCATAAGTCTTGCCGAATTTTGGTTTGGTTACTTTACATTGCCTGTTTGTTAGTATATTTTGATGATTGTTGATAACGATTATTTTGAGATAGTGTTGTTCTTGTAAGCAGACAAATTATCGATATTCTGTTATTAAAACAATTCTCTACAAGGTTTTTATTATTTCATTATTATTATTTTTAAAGTTTACTTACAAATGAAAAAAGAAAGAAAGAATGGTTGGAAATTATGGGACTGCCGAACATAAACATTGGATCAAATACCATCTTCGTTTGTTCGCTGCATTTTGAAGAATCAAATTTTAATAAGACTTTGACTGTAACAGATTACATCATAATGCAATTCCATCGTTGCATTTATTGGTAAATAACTTTATATTTATCGAGTTCTTAGGTTTTCGCGATTATTACACATAGAAAAGAAACTATTTTTCCGGATATAAATCGCGTATATTTGTTTTTTAAAACAAACCGACGTTTCGAGCCCTTTACAGGTCCCATGGTGACGGATGACTGAGGTGGTACAGTCTTCAACCAGTTATGTCTAATATTAATGCAAACCACCCGATTTTTTCACTATAGTTATAATAGTTATTAATAAATCAACCTTATTTTTAAAATTACAAAGAAAGCATTTCAATTTACGCTATATTAAGTTTTACAAATTATTTTATTCAATGAATTTTTATTAAGTTCAATTTATTATTAGATGATAATAGGAATTAGAATAAACTAAAACATATTAATGAGGATTTTTCATTAGAGGAAATACTGGATCCCAAACTGGTGGTACGGCAAAACCATCTTCCCTATTGAAATTAGGATGTTTTTTAATTTCAATGGCCTCTCGCAGCATCTTGTGTGGATAACGGACTTCTTTGCAAGGTCAAACTTCATTGAATGTGTAGGTTTATCCATGACATACTCGCAAACTGCAGACTTGTTTACGCGACGGTGTTTGACATCGAGACTCGAGATTTGAGACCGCACTCACAGTCAAGCTTGTAAACTCCTGCATCCTGTAAGGGGATGATACATTTCACGGGTCTCAGAAACTGAGAAATCTTCCTCAGGGGCTTGAAATAGGTCTTGATAGATGCACGCTTGAGGACTCTTCCGATCTTGTCTGTAACACCTCTCACGTAAGGTAAAATGGCAGGTTTTCGCTCGACTGGTTTCACACAGGGCCTGCGGCATTGGCGTGGAATCTTCAACTTATTCGCATGTAGGACTTGCTTTATGTGCTGAAGTTTCCCTGCCAGATGATTACTGTCGCAGACACCATGTGCTCTCTTAAACAAAGATTTGCCTACGGTAGCTAACTGGCTAGGATGGTGATGGGAATTACCATTGAGATACCTATCTGTATGAGTTTTCTTTCGAAATACAATATGGCCTAAGGTGTTATTAGGATTTCTTTTAATTAAAACATCTAAGAAACCTAAAGTACCACAATTCTCTTGTTCCATAGTAAATTGGATCTCAGTACTAAAAGAATTAATATGGTCCAAGAAAGAAGGTATGCTATCTTTAGGTAATATTGTGTGAACCTGTACAGGGCCCGAAACGTCGGTTTGTTTGAAAAAACAAATATACGGGATTTAAATCCGGAAAAATAGTTTCATTTCCTAACTTTATATTTAATTTTGATTAAAATGGCTCATTACTTGCCTAGTAATAATAGCCTAGTATTAATCATACTTTGATTACAGTAAACTACACAAATTAGCAAACATAAAAAACAGTTTCAACATTCAAGTCATATATTTGCATGTCGATATTGACTTATCTATGATTATGGTACAACACTAAATCCGCCATATGTGTGGTACAATTTTGGTTTAGGTAGATCCGTTTATTCCGTAGATAGGGCACCTCCTTTCCATTATTTTTTTCCATCCTCTAAGTTCGTTAGCCAGTCCATGTACCCACTGCATCGTAGTTACTTACGTAACAAATCTCTTTTGATCACTGACTAATTTATTTACGTAGATGAAACATTGATTAGAAATGACACTGACACTTTAGAACATTGAAATTAATTGAAATTTATTGAATAAAACGTAACTTAAATTCACCTTTTGACCGAATTCCAACCTCACACGCTTAAGGAGAAATAATTCTCTGCTGCTTACCCTCTGGATGCTATGGCAGAAAATATCTCAAACAATGGAGAAAAACTGGATGTCGAATTTAAAAGGTATATGCAAATTTTGGCACCATACCTCAGCCAGCTAGTCGACAGCGATATAATTAATATATGTAATGCTTGGATTCATCGATTATCCAAAGTAAAAGAGAATGAAAAATACATACGGAATAGATATGCCTTCCTTTTATGCTACCAATTAGCTAGAGGTATCCTCGAGGATCCCTTTAACAATAATCCTCCAGAGGGTCCACTGCAACATATTTGCGAAGTACCAGATAGCAATTCTACTACTGAGATTGAATATGTCGTCGCAGACGGAGAACATGGCTCCAGTGGCAGCGTTCTCTTTAATAGTAAGAGATTTGATTCATCGGATATAGACTTCGTATCTCAAACCCATGAATACGATAATGACATTACAGGAAGCAGCAAAGACATTATCAACAAACTTTCAGAATCAGCAGCTTCACATAAACAAACAATTGTATGCTATACTTGTCCACAGCTAATGCAGGCTTGTGCTAGAGATGTTCTGAATACTTCAGGTGATCGTTATGAATTCAGAGCAAATAACCTTGTCAAGAGGCTAAGAGAAATAAAAAAAGAAAACATGTTGTTACACAATGAACTTTTAGAACTAAAAGAGGAATCAAGAATAAAGGATAACGATTTTAGTGAAAATTACAAAAATAAGCTATGCTATAGTGCAAATACTGATTACGAAATCGGAAAGACCATAAGCTTTACCAAAAACCAACCTAGCACAGTTAACTTAAAATCTTTGAAGAATCAATTGCAGGAAGACAAAAAAAACTACGTAAGTACCATAGCTAATTTACGAGAACAGTTAGATAATGTTAATGAAATAAAACGAATGGAGATGGAAGATCTTATAGGAAGGCACAAATTGGAAATAGTGAAAATAGAATCGTCGCTTCGTAAAGAATGTAAAGATATTTTTGATGATAATCTCAAGGAATTGAAAAATCATTACGAAAATTTAATATCTAGAATGAAGATCGATCATGATGCTGAAGTCGAAGTATTGAAAATGGACTATGAAGAAAAACTTAAAGAGAAAGAGAAAATCAAAGGAGACGAGGTCACTGAATTGAATAAAAAGTTGCAGGAACGAAATTTGGAAATCGTAACACTTAAATCACAGTTAGAAGATCAGAAAAGGAATTTGGATATGTTTTTCAGTAAACTTTCCGGAACTAAATCATATGAAGATGCAAGCTATACCACTAAAACAAAAACCAGTGAGTTAGAGAAGAGAATGTATAAGTTAGAGAAATCGAAAATTAAATGTGCCAAGTTATACGAAAATAAAATTCTCTACATGCAACGAGAAAAGCATTTGGCTGAATGCTCGTTGCAGTTACAACTTGTGAGACAGCGAGCTCAAGTCGTGAACGAAATAACTGAAGAAAACCAAGGTGAACTAAACACTGCGTTGGAAAAATTAGAAAGTAAATACAAAGATATTGTGGCTAAAGTCCAATCTACAGCTATACAGAGACGATTACAAGATCAGTTAGCACTGGAATCTATTATACAAAGCACTCTCAAGCCACGAAATGATTACGCGTCAGCAGCAGCAACTAATCATAGTCAGGTATCGGGCAAGAATATTACTATGAGACAACGTAAAGATCAGATTAATAGTTTTGATAGTGAAATTTCAGGTGAATTTCTTTTGATACCTCCACTGAAATTGATTAGGAATAAACAGAATAATTCATGGGACATACATTTTGCTGAAGCCTCTGAAACTTTGCTAAAAACTGAATTAAACTGAATTTATGAAACGTCTTTGTAGCATTAACGTACGTAACCAGCCGTGGAAACAAATTTCAGTGCAATGTTTAGTGTTAGGAAAGATTTTTTTAACCGGCTTTAAAAAAGGAGAAGGTACTCAGTGTATTTTTTTTTTTTGTATACTAAGGGTTTACTCCGACATTTATAACTCGATATCGCTGATTCTTTCTTTGTTGGAAAGGGGGTACCTCAGTTGTGGTTTTATTCAAATTTGGAGAAAATATTCCACCTCTAAGGGTGACTAAAAATAAAAAACAGTGAATACTTTTTTTAACAATTTTATTAATTTTTTGTTCCAAGGTTTGCGCTCCAGAACGGCTCCAATAGACACGACATTTTGCGATGAGAATGGATTCTGCCTAGATAGTGGCCGCCTTGAAGAACTATTCGAAAAGGTGTTCAAACCACAACGGGATACGGTAGAAGGACATCCTTAAAGAGAGTTTAAACTATTTGTCCTTTGAAGGAGATGTGGTCAGTTTAGTAACAGGCTATTTCAAAGCCCTTATATATATATAAAACATATTTAAAGTCGGGGTCTGCTCAGGTATGCCTTAGTAAATCAAGTTGTAAAGTAAACGTAAAAACGTAACATAAAATTTTTTGTACACTTACAAATCATAACTCGACGCTGGATAGGTAAAATGTCTAAAGCACATTTGGGAAATATTACAGGAAAGCGATTTAAAGCATTTAAAAAAAATCATAACTAATTTTTTTTGTTATATGGAAAACTACAAAATTTTCAGCTTTTCCAGGTAACAAATAAAATTGATATTTTTTTTTTAAATTTAAATAGCTGTAATATCTTCCAAATGCACGTTAGACGTTTTACCTTTCCAGAGTCGAATTATTTAATCACTAATATTAATTTTAATTTTTATTAACAACGTTAAATAGTTCCTTTTCCTTTTTGTTATAAATGATTCTGTCTCATAAATTGTAAATTGTTCTGTTTTTTCTTCGTGCAATGTATGGATTGTTTTGGTCAAGTTAATAAATATTGAATTCGATTGAATATCATGATGACATTAATTTTATTTTTTGTGACATAAAAGTATTTTGAGTATACAAATATCGAAGGCAAAGGATAATTCATTCGACTATTGCAGTGGCACTAGCATGGCAATATATCACATGCAATGTGTGATGAACCTCCCCGTGACATAGTTTAATTCAATTGATAAAGCTGTGCGATAAGCGCTTTTTTGTAACGAAATAGTGTCAATTGTGTAACGCACAAACTGTATACAAAGAGCTGCAGGAAGCATCCGTTCTTCCACTGTGCTACCATTGGTCAAAATTTGCAGTATTATACTACACACACCGGCACATTTAGCGGAACGAAAAGAAGTAAGAATATAAAGTAGTAACATTTACATTGTAAAACTGCCGCCGTGGTCGAACGGTTACCATGCTGGTCTGCCACGCAGAGGTCCCGAGTTCGATTCCCGGACTGGGAGAAATATTCATATGGCCTACATTTATTTATCTCACGAGTTTGGGTGTAATTTGTAGTAGTCTAGTAGTCTGTGTGTATCCATGGCCCTCGCGACACAAGGTTTCCCTAGTGCGTGGCTGCGAGTGTGTGCGTAAAATAATAATAATGAAAAGAATAAAAAAAACAAATAAATAAGAATTATGCTGCCGACTATAGCTACAATTTAAAGCTATTCAGGACAATAGTGACTAAGCATTTACTAGACAAACGAGTATCGGCCACAAATTCGGTCGTCTATTTTACTTACACAAGAATAAAGAATAATAAATCATGTCACTATGAGAAGTAGAAGTCAATAAATCTTGTATTAAATATCCTAAGAATGTGGTACAGGGTCAAGAGCACGTCAAGCTTGACAATTAGGATTTAAATCTAACTCTATGCCCATAGACGAACGAACATATATAAGAACGATCCAAAGTAAAGCTAAAGCAATTCAAGCTTGACGTGCTCTTGACTGTACGTTCAGTGTCATTGTTCTTTTTTCCAGTGTATTGAATCTATGACAAATAACATTTTATTTTTCTACCATACTTAATCTGTGGCTGCTATTCCTACATGAATATAACGCTACATGAGATAACGCGACTAGCAAGTCGTTAATATAGATGAGGAATAACAAAGGCCCCAATATTAATCCTTGCGGGAAACCTACATCTATCCCTAAGGTCAGAAAGGACGCATTGAACCATTACAAATTGGTTTCAATGTGAAAGATAGCGTTTTATTAAACTTCGTTCATTATTTTTCAGGCCGTAAAACTGTAGACTATTTTTAGGAGAATGAAGTAAAATTTTATGTCTTAGGCAATTGAATGCCATTGATAGATCCAAAAGAGGGATTAGTGTACGATTGCGATTTTGACCAGCATACTACGAAATTATTTTTCTCCTAGAATGTACTTCTTTGTCTTTCAAATATCGATTTCATAATTTTTACATACTTATACTTTTGACACGAAGCATACCGGTCTGTTATAGGGTACAATGTCTTTCTCGTCAAAAGTATTTATGCCGTACTTTCAACATCAGGCAAGGTTCCCATGTTAACGTTTTGCAAAATCAACATTTAAACACTCTAGTGTTCATCCACATTAACGAAAATAGTTTAATAATTGACTTATTATGTCAGGACGTTCCTGGTAATTTAGATATTTTTGAGATAAGATAAAGTTATTCTAGACAGCAATCATCGACATCTTTATATTCTTTTTTTTCAACGTTAGAATTTGATTTATAACGCATTCAATTTTCATAGTTTTTTCTGGTTTCTTAGCATTATGTAGGTACGATATATGTTTATCGATACCTATAGATTATGCTCCACTGACATTACAAACTACCTTAGTAAAATAACGATTCAAATATTTTGATTTTGTTTTAATCACCGAGCGCTCCGTTCTTTTATTTTAATAGACACTGTTCGTTGGGCGTTCTTTTTAGTATGTTATTATTGGATGTTTGAATTATTTTTATATGTTGATAAATTCTAGCCGAAATCATCACCTGCGAAAACACCATCATGTTTTACTACCGTGCTTCATCTGTTGCCATGCCGACGCGGCCGCTCTCACCAACTGATTTTGTCTATCTGCTTGTTACAGATCTTTTTTATTAGGTCTAAACGGCTATTTCGCCGTCAGCGAAATTTTCTATTTTTTATTTCTTTCTATGAGAAATTAAAATTATGAATAGAAAGATCGAACACTTTGAAAAAAATCCTTCATTCCGATCGGATTGGAACCAACGTCTTCTAGCAAACCGTGCTAGGCGTTATGCCAAGTAAAACACCTCACTAATTTTTCTATGTGCTTGTTGTCGGATCTTTGTATTTGATTTTTCAACGGGTTTTTAGACGCAGCGCCATCTATGAAAAATCTATGAAAGTATTTCATCACCCAGCTTTCATGATATTCACAACAAAAACACAATCCACCAACCAGTACTGTTGTTAACGCAAGTTTTTACACGTCAGCGAATGCTGTACTGATTTTATGTATTTATAAAAAAACGTGAAAATGGTACACCCGTAGTGGGGGCCTACCACAACCTCTTAAAACAATATTACTTTAACCTTACATTGACCTAATTACATTAAGCGCGTTATGGTACGCGCTTAAAGTAAGCTTATTGTAATGTTAAAACTATGTTGTTTTATTGGCAGCTTTGTGACTATTCATTCACTCAGTTCGTACTATGACGCGACTTTAACATTAAAGTAATATTGCTCGTATGTCAAATTTAGCAATCTTAAAATAGTTACTTAAAAAAAATTGGAAACAATATTATTTTCGGTTTTATTGTCTTAATATTGATTTGTAATTATTAAAAGTTAAGTTGTACTTATTTATTCACATATATCTCTTCAATATTTTGTTTATTTTTTATTTAATACATACTAAATAACACATAGCACATAGTAAATAATTTTTCGTTAAATAAAAATACGCGATGTTTATTTCGTAAAACTATAACAGCACCATCTACATGCTCCTTGGCGAAAATAACAGTTGACACTAGACTATGATTCCGAATTAACACCGTGACTATCAAGACTCAGCTTGTTTTATTTATTTTACTTCAGTACTACGGAACAATTATTGAAAACAACGTAATTTTAATAGATTTTATTATTAGATACTTTCTTTTTTTAACAGTCAAAATTCTCTGAATGGAAATAACATCAAGTACTTAAACATTATGACTACGATATGATGATTTGGAACATCAAAAAAGAAAGAGATGGCATTATATGGTTCACATAGCGTTATCTCTTTCCTATTTTTAGTAAGGAATAGACAATATTGGGAAATCATTCGTTCTTTCAATCACTTTTGCAATAATACATTACTTGGTTGACAGGTTTGTCATGATACGAATATGAGTAATATTATAATAAGCTTATGTTAAGCTTACATTGAAACAAGATTCTTTTTGAAAAGGTTATGGTAGGCCCTCTGAATCTATCTACATGAAAATGCAAATAAAAAAATATTTTCTTTGATATCAATTATTAATACAAAGATCGAACACTCAAAAAAAATTCCTTCGATCCGGCCGCATTCGAACCGACGTCTTCTAACATACCGTGTCAGACGCTATACCAACTAATCCACGGAACGAACCAACGGATTTCACGAATTTTTCTATGTGCTTGCGTCGTATCTTTGTATTTGGTTTTTCAACGACTTTTTAACCGTAGCGCCATCTATGAGAAATCTGTGTTATTTCTTCACTCAGTTAGATACCTTTACAGCTACCAGCCCCGGTTAGAGATGTCGCTATTCATTGTGTAACGAGCATCAAGAATTGTTAGTGAAAATGTGGGTAACACAATATCATATGGTGGGGGGCATTCAGCTAATTTTAACAAACCGCTCACTCGCTAACTTTGGTGTTTCATTGACGATGCACTGACGACGAGAACGGGATTTTTTTTTCACTCTCATTTAAATAATTAAACTGTGCGTGCTAACCTAAACTCGACTTTATGCCAATTGGAAAGTTAGAACCGTTCAATTTAAATTCTAAACAATGGCCGTATATGCGACGCGTAAATCAATTTATTTTATTGAACGAAATAAAGGATGATTTAAAATTGCCTATGTTAATAACGGTTGTAGGTGAAGCTACATATTCACTAACGTGCGGTCTGTGTTCAACAAAATTCCCAGAGAATAGAACCTATGACGAATTAGTGCAGTTAATTTCGAATCATCTAGAACCACAACGGTCTGAAATTGCGGAACGACATGTGTGCAGATTGCGCAGGCAGCGCACAGGGGAGCCGTTTGCTTGGAGTATTTGCAGGCTTTGAAACACCTCGCCGCCACATGCAATTTCGGAAGGTACCAGACGTGCTCTTCGGTAGAGGAAAATCTTCGAGATCAATTTGTTTCTGGTCGGGCGCGAGCGGAGGCTCAGGCGCTGGCGCGAGCTGCGGGCCGCCAGCGCAGGCCTGTTGGAGATGCGGCAATTGTAATGAGTGTACACAAAGAGGGCATTTAAAAGCGATGTGTAAACGGCGGAGTGGTAGTGGTCGAGTGGCGAGTTGACAACTACGTGAATGGTGAGGAGGAATTGGATGATTTGTATAATATTGAAGTCGCCGCGAAAGGTAACAAACCGTATTTCATTGAGATAGGTATAGATGGTTATAACATTGAACGTGAAATCGATACCGGAAATCGCATTTCGGCGTTAAGTGATTGTTTATACAGCCGCATATTTTCCCATAAAATTATCAAACCACACAATTTCATTTTACGCTGTTACTCCGGTTCACGAATGGAATCGCTTGGATGCGTAGAAGTAACTTTAAAAGAAATTAACGTCATTGCCATTATTAAAGGCGGGTCGCGTCCATTATTAGGTCGTGAATGGATGCGAGCGCTTAAAGTCACGCGAATAAATATTAATGAAATTATCGACGACGATTTTGTGGACCGCTTGACTGCAGAGTACCCAGAAGTGTTTACTGAGAAGTTGAGTACTTGTAAGCGGGCCATTCGATTACAATTCTCAGATATCGAACCTGTGTACGTGCTAGCGTGAACCGTACCGCTGGCGCTGCGCGCGCGTGTCGACCGCGAGCTAGCGCGGCTCGAGGCCGACGGCACCATTTACCGCGTGGACTATTCCGACTACGGAACTCCAATTGTGCCGGTGGTGAAACAGAATGACGAGATACGTGTGTGCGGGGATTATAAAATCACCGTAAATCCTAAATGAAAACGAGATTTTTATCCTTTGCCGCGCATTGACGAACTGTTTGCGAGCTTAAGTGGGGGAGATAGGTATACGAAAATTGACCTTAAGAATGCATACGAACAGTGCATGCTTACGGAGGACTCTCAACCGTACACGGCTATCACACCATATGGCTTGTCTTGCATCCCCGAAAAATTTCAGAAAATTATGGAAGAGACCTTGCGCGGGGTACTGGGATGTGTCGTGTTCTTAGACGATATCTGTGTAACGGGGACAGACACCCAAAACCATTTAAGAAATCTGAAGGCGGTACCCGAAAGGCTGCGTAGTATGGGAATGACGGTCAAATTAAATAAATGTACATTTTTACAAAAGGAGATAAAATAGGTAACGAAAGCTTGCGACCTGACCACACCAAGCTGGAAGCCATTTCCAGTGCGCCTCAACCAAAAAACATATCAAAACTAAAAAGTTTTTTAGGCATGTTACATTATTATGGGAAATTCATCCCGAACTTAAGCACCTTATTACGTCCATTACACGATTTATTACAAAAAGAGGTTTGCTGGGAATGGAATGTAGCTTGTGAACAGGCGTTTAAGGAAGCCAAGCGTATTCTCCTGAGTGAACGGGTCTTGGCACATTACCAAGAGGGGAGGCCGCTCGTGTTGTCGGTGGACAGCGGTGCGTGCGGGCTGGGCGCATTGCTAGCGCACCGATACCCCGACGGCAGCGAGCGCCCAGCTGTGTGAGGCGCACGCTTACGGCCACGGAGCGGAATTATAGCCAACTCGATAAGGAAGCCTCGCGATGTATTTTGGCGTAACTAAGCATCACCATTACTTGTTTGGAAGGCATTTTATCTTACGAACCGATCATCAACCGTTAACTCATATTTTCTGAGTTAAATGAGGGATCCCTCAGACCGCCGCAAGTCGATTGCAACGATGGGCGACACGGTTAGCGGCGTATGATTGCATTGTGGAGTTTGTACGTTCAGTTGATAATGGGCTGGCCGATGCGTTGTCGCGCTTGCTCCTACCTCAGGAGGGACGCTCATTAGATACATTAAGTTATATTCATTTAATCGAAGAATCCTTTCCGATTAGTTGGAAGGACATCGTAAAAGAAACTGAAAAAGATAGCTTGTTATGCAAGGTTAAAGGCTATGTAATGTTTGGGTGGCCGTCGTCTGTGAGGAGCGACGATGAGAAACCTTTTTTTGCAAGGAAACAGGAATTAGTGGTCGAATTAGGGTGTTTGATTTATAAATATCGAATAGTTGTACCCCCATCATTGCAAAAACAAATATTAAATGAAGTGCATGACGATGTTTACTGGCCTACAATAGACCGAGACATAGAGGAATTGCGCCGCGCATGTGATTCATGTGGTGTGGTTCGCGACACCCCACACCACGCATTCCTCCACCCCTGGGAGTTCCCCTTGCACCCGTGGCAGCGGTTGCATGCTGATTTCGCGGATTGTGGATTGACGTTATCTCATAGTGGTAGACGCCAACTCCAAATAGATAGAAGTCTAAGAAATTCGCGGTACAGAAGCGGGAACAACGACACTTAGAAGTATTTTTGCTCGGTTCGTGTTGCCGTCTCAGCTAGTCACAGACAACGGCCCACCGTTCTTCTGTCGCGAATTTAAATGATTCTGTGAAAAGAATTGCATACGACACGTGACCACGGCTCCTTCCAGACCGCAGGGCAACGGCGCTGCAGAAAACACTGTAAAGATGGTAAAGAAGGCGATCAAAAGAGCTTTACACGAGGGTGAGAATATCTCGACGGCTCTTAACGGCTCGCCCGCGGGGCCGATTTGCGCGATTACACCGGAGGAGAGGGGGGGGGAGTGGACCGCGGGCAAAGTGGTGAGCAATACGGGACCGGTCTCGTACAAAGTGGATGTAGGAAATGGCCGCCAATGGCGTCGAGACGTCGGTCAAATAATTCCGATGGATCATAAGAAAAGTCGCCACTCGTTGTCTAGAACGAGCATAGTTCCCTGTAGCGAGAAGAGACTGTAACTAGAAGAGTCTGTGTCGGTCAGTAAGGAGGCGGAGGACACGTTCGAAGACGCGTCCGACGACATGGCTGAGGAAGCACCCCCCGCAAACGCTGAGTTCGCACCAGCTACCGTGGGGCCGCTATTGCCGCCGCCGCAGGGCGCGTCCGCGCGAGCACTGCGTGCTTATAATCGGGCTCAACGGGCTACGGCTCCACGTACGGATGATTGTATTTAAATTAAGGTTAGTTCATAGTTGTGTATTTCCTATTTAAAAGAGGAGACGATGTAACGATCATCAAGAATTGTTAGTGAAAATGTGGGTAACACAATGCCATATGGTGGGGGCATTCAGCTGATATTAATAAACCAGTCACTCGCTAACTCCGGTGCTTCATTGACGTTGCACATTGTATTAAAATTTTTATTGAATTGATATTCAATTATTTTTGTTTGGTATTGTATAAAAATATTATTTCAATAATTTTGTGACATTTATAACATAACCCTTAAGGATGATTCACGCTACACCGTGTCGCGACCGGGCCGGGCCTCGGCCGGGACACGTCCACCGTGCGCCGGTCGGCCCAGTCATTTATGTTACACCGGGCTGTTTGAGTGTATTATTTGTACGAAATCTGTGTTATGTGGTTTTTGTCAGCCAGTGATTTCATCTGTCGATAGACTTGACGCTTATGTAAATATGCAATTTTCACAATTTGAATTGGCAGCTATTGCAATTGCCATCGATGACGAAGTATTGGAAAAACAAAGCGAAACTTCTAAAAGAAGATGGAGTGTACATCCAACCTGGAGAAAGCGAGAAGTAGAAGGAGAATTTGCTTTACTTTACAAAGAATTAATAGATGACGAGAGCAAGTTTTATGGTTATTTTAGAATGTCTAAAGAATGCTTTACTTTTTTACTTGGAAAAGTAAAACCAGACCTAACCAAAAAAATTACAAGATTTCAAAAGCCTATATCTCCCATCGAACGATTAGCAGTCTTCCTCAGGTAAATGTGTTGGGGCCGGACCGTGCCAGAGCCGGGAAACAATACCCACCGACATTTCAACGCCGTGCCCCGGCCGAGTCTCGGCGGCGCACGGCCGGGGCACGGCCGAGCTACGGTCAGGCATGAATCACTTCATACAAAAAGTATACCATAATGTTTGACCGTGCCCCGGCCGGCCCGGTAGCGACACGGTGTAGCGTGAATCATTCTTTATCCTTCCAAGCTGGAACGCAGTAATGCTCACATTCACAGAAGTAGTTAAGGTGGCAGTGGTAGTACTTCTCTGGACTAACTCTTTCACAGGGAGCTCTACTGCTAATAAATATGATTACGTCACGATTTTAAAAGAAAACCTTTATCCAAAACCCGAAATCTTAGAACCTGATCACGAACTCCGATCACGTGTAACAGAAAGTTTCCCAACTGTCGTCTTATTAATTCGCAAACATAATTAATTCAAATTTCTCTCGGAACGTGACAAAATTACTTTTAAACATTTATTAGTAAAACGTAACTTTCTTTTGACATGAACCATCGCTTGGCTTTCAAATCTGATAGGTTAACCAATTCATATCGAGTTCTTAGGTTTTCGCGATTGTTACACATATCATATCAAACAAACCAAAAAAACAAATATACGCAATTTAAATCCGGAAAAACAGTTTCATTTCCTATAACCAATTCATGTTAAAACTTTAAAATTTATATTATTACATTCAAGATTTAAAAATAGTTAACTGCCTCCGTGGTGGAATGGTTACCATACCGGACTGCCACGCAGAGGTTCAGTTCGATTCCCAAGCCGGGAGAAATATGTGTATGGCCTACATTTATTTCTCTAGTGAGTTTGGGTGTAATTTGTGGTTACGAGTATCTATGTGTGTGTCCATGGCACCGGCGATACAGGGTTATGAGTGTGTGCGCTATTATTAGTATTATTATAATGTCTATGTTAGACTCTTGCCTCTCCCAAGGCCTAAGACAATTATTTTTAAATGGGAGAGACGGTATTCCCCTACAATGGCACAGTCGACCGGGGTCAGGGACTCAGGACTGATTATTATTACTATAGTTACTATTCTATAGTCTTGAACCCTGTTGTTCGAATGCTTGAACCCAAATATTATATACATGTTACTTTAAATACTTGCCGCATTGTCAGAAAGTTCATGCAGATGGAAGAGAACGAAGTAGGCTCTTATTACATACATATTCTGCATATCCACACGCCATGCTGCATTTGCTTGATTTCGGTACGTAAGTGTGGTTGAAATCGGACAACAAGTTGAGAAAAATAAAGAAGAAAAAATATAATCTGGCACCTGAAGAACGAACGTAATGATAGTGCCAATAGTTAGTTAGCAGCAGTAGAGTCCTCGGGAATGATTTCGTCCAGGGTAGTACTGCCTATTTCTGCCGCCAAGCAATAATACGAACGTCACTGTGTTTCGCATTTCAAGGGTGCTGGTGAAATTACAGGCCCGTGAGACTTTTCAATTTGTCTCAGGGTGACGGGCAGTGCCCTTTTAGCGGCCGTTTCATCATGCTCCTACTGGGTACTCCTGCACGAGGACTGATATGTCCTTATGTTCCATCGTGTAAATAACCAGAAATACAGACGAAAACTCATTTAATTTGAAATTTTTATTTGTTGATATCATTGACTTACAAATAAATGAACGACGGGTCTAATACAAAAACCACGAAAAAAATATCCCAAGTCAACCTATTCGAAATTTAAATTCTAATGTCATCGCAGTATCGCGCTGTCAGTCGAACAAATGAAGACTAAAGCGGAGTTTGGCGCTCTGTATACGATTTTAGCGCCTTACAAGTGCGGACACTTTTTAGCGCGGACCCGACGTCCATATAATAGTAAGTCAATGGTTGATATTCAATTATTTTTTGTGAAATTACTCCACTAGTTTGTTATAATTATTAATACAAAGATCGAATACTCAGAAAAAAATCCTTCGATTTGATTCGAACCGACGTCTTCTAGCTTACCGTGCCAGACGCTATACCAACTAAGCCACGGAACGAACCAGCGGACCTCACGAACTTTTCTATGTGCTTGTGTCGTGTCTTTGTATTTGGTTTTTCAACGACTTTTTAGTCGTAGCGCCATCTATGAGAAATCTATGAAAGATTTATCACCCAGTTAGTACCTTTACAGCTACCAGTCCTGAAAAAACATATGAATCACATTGAAATACATTATTTGGCACATGAAACCAAATAATGTCGTAACTCAAAGTTGTGGAATTGCGAAAACACAATTTGAAAATTAAAAAAATAATACCGAATAGGTTTTATTGCGAATAATGTTATTATTTTTTATTTATACATGATACTTATTATCCATTTATACACGAGAATATATATACATACAGAGTGTTTTTTTTTACATAGGACAGTACGGTGAAATCCGAAACCATAGAAGATACAAGGAGACTGTCTTAAAATAAAAAATAAAATAACAGACATTTATTTACCCACGATACACATAAACAAATATAATCGAACATTTTTCGACATCAATTAAAACAAAAGAACAATAATGTGGACAAAAATAATGAAGACTCAGCATTGCTGGTTTTCAGGCTTCACCTTAAAGCTATTCGCTTGCTGCATCAGACCGGCAAGAGGAATGTATACCAAGCAATTAATAGAGGCTGTGTTACACTATATATAAAAAGTATCAAAATTGTAATTTAAAAAAATTCTAAAAAAATATTTATTTAGTATCTAATTTTACCTCTTTTGCGTGAAAAAATTTTAGGAGGTTTATGGCCTGATAAAAAAAATATGTAAAATCTGTAAGCTTATATTGTGTTTTTGTAGAGAATACAATTTTGAAAACAGAATATTGAATATTCGAGTAGTATATATATAATAGCCTCTTCATCTGTGGTCGGTAAAGTTTCTATCACGGAAATAATTCCCTTTCCCATGTGGATTCGCCTCCTCGACCATGGCACGGTTTTTTTCCTTTTGAAACACCCTTGCCACGTACATAGTATTGATTTACGAGCTCCTCCGCCTCAAGTATTACGCTAAGAAATCGCCAACTGCCATTACCAAAACTACAATGTATAAGTGAGAAATATCTTTTGGTTCAAACAAAAAATAATATGCGTTTAGATCCAAAAGTTTACGTATCCGCTTTCACTGTGTTTTATTTCCATTGAAATTACATTTATGCACAAACTTTTATTGTCGATTTACGGAAAATGTGAAATCAATAAACCGGATTCACTCCTTAATTTGCCATTCTTAGAGGTTCTTCGTCTTCGAATTGGACCACTTCTGAGGTACCCTCTTTAAAACAAAAAAGTATAATCGAAATCGGTTCACATACGTCGGCGTAATCGCGTTACATACAAAAAAATACAGACGAATTGATAGCGTCCTCCTTTTTTGAAGTCGGTACAAATATAGTATGATTTCCAATGTGTAGCAATCGCTAAAACAGAACTACTTGATATTGCTATTTTATCTTGTTTTTTTCTATAATTGTTTATGGTTTATCTAGTTTTGCATGTCAAATGAAGACGATTTGGCTTACCACATTTATTACTCAATTCGTGTTTAACCCATTCATGAAGTGTAACGGCGTTTACCGTAAAATTATATAACTGAAGATGATAGTACGGGGTATCCCGTTTCGCTATATGGATCCCAAAAAAACCAACTATGGGTTTTAGATCTTAGAGGCACTGCTAATGCGTCTGTCGCCCTGAGTCATAAGTTGACAAGTCCCATATGCCTCTAATTTCTCCAGCACCCTTCTTACCATTCAAAACCGCAACACAGTCGTACTCACATTACATTACATTGCTTGGCGGCAGAAATAGGTAAGGTGGCAGTACTTCCCTGGACAAACTCTTTCACAAGAAGCTCTAGACAGACCACATAAATACTAGTAGAGTTCTACTACCAATAAAATAATTCTGTGTTATAAGCATTGACTTACAATTATATGGACGTCGGGTCCGCGCTAAAAAGTGTCCGAACTTATAGGGCGTTAATATCGTATACAGAGCGTCATTCACGCTTTAGTCTTCGTTTGTTCGACTGACAGCGAAGCAAGCAAAATTAGACAGTACTGCGTCGACATTACAATTTAAATTCAACGTTTTAGCTTTTTCATATTCCTTTACATGTCACTACGTTTAAATAGGTTGACTTGGGACATTTTTTTCGTGGGTTTTGTATTAGACCCGTCGTCCATTTATTTGTAAGTCAATGGTTGTAGGGCAAAGAATTCATTTTCGTCGAAGTTATAAGTTACGTTCTCTAGTGGCATAAGGGATGACTAACGTATGATACCGTCGAAAACTTTGCAGCGCGAAACACGTTCTCGAACCGAGAAATTAACTTAACTACTATATTACACACCAGGGCCCTGTACAATAAACTATTTACATTTTACAACTACAGGTGATAAATGTTATGGGCGTGATGAATTAAATGCAGGCGAGCAGCTGCGTTGCGATATATTTTAAATTACTTTGTACAATAGGGAACATAGACTCTAACTAAAGGTAAAACAACTCCTCTATAGACCAACAAAACATCCTCTTCCTCTAAATTTAAACTAGTGTTGCCATTCTACAATTATCATTGCCTTTGTGGCCGAACCGTTATAGTTGAAGAAATATTATTTGCGCCGATGAATGTTATCGCTTTGAACAGCTGATCCTTTCTATTACAATAGTGTAATAAAACCATTAACACTTCTTTTACTTAAAGCGTGCATTGATTTAATGATCTTGGTCCATGAGCGAGAATGGACACTCTCCACCCCTCCCTAGCTTTAGACACCGCACCACGCCCCGCACATTGACGGTCTCATTGACTGAACGACAATAAGGCTGTCGGCGAGTCGGTTTCGCGCTAGGGCCGCTTTAAATTTGAATATAGTTTTCATATACTCATTACGAAACTTATACGGTACTATTTATACATAGGGTACTATTTAAACTGGCTACTTACATAAAAATTCCGTTCAACGAAAAGGCCTCAAATTTGGACATGGATTAATAGTTACGATCCTAAAACAAAGCAGTAACTATGGGTCTTTCGAAATGAGCCGAAACCAACCTAAGTGGCGCGCGTGCAAAGTGCCTCTAAGCGGATGATTGTTTATTTTTTTAATAAAACTGGACACGTGGCTACTATTGCTTTGGAGAAACGTTGTACCGTGAATAGTGATTGGTACCCGACCGTTTCTTTGCCGGAAGTTATTGACAAACTCCGTAAAAATAACCATTAACGCCGTATCATCTTGCACTACGATAATGCCAGTTCTCACATGGCCAGACAGACAAATGAATTTTTGAAGGTGAACAACGTTGATCTTATGAGCCATCCCGCGTACAGTCCCGACCTTGTGAATTTTATTTATTTCCAAAAATTAAGAACCAGTTACGCAGTCAACGATTTTCATCGCCTGAAGAGACCGTCGAAAAGTATGAAAAATATGTTTCAGAGATTGTCAAGGAGGAGTGGCATAAATGTTTTCAAAATTAGTTCATTCGTGTGAAAAAGTGCATTAACGCTAACAGAGAATATTTTAGAAACAATAAATTCATTTCTAACCATTTATAATATTTTTTTCTTATTCATTCCTGAAACTTATAGTGAGCCCCACGTAATGGTCGTGAATTGAGTTGTGTACGGCTTTTTATCATCATCTAAACAGAGTGAAGAGAGGGGTTTTAAAAAAAATATGCCTGAGACTCATTCAGTTATTGTTTTCTTCATTTATTTACTGCGGCAGAGTAATATATAATACAGATTTATTATATCTGTATAATGAGACGCCATAAGTTCGTAACTGAGTAGACAAGGGTTTTCGAAATTTATATTATATTATAATATGCCTAATTATTAACTAGGTAACCTTAGACACGTAATTTGAAATACCTTGGTTACCTTATTTAAAAGCACCGTCCAAAATATAGCATTTTAAGTGCTTTCAATATATTTTATAAATAAATCTTCAATATTATTCTAGTTAGTGAATTAATGAAAAATATTATATTATATCGATATAAATACATTGAAAATGTGTAATTATTAGAATTCTATTAACAGAATTATAGAGAACAGATTTGTTACAATTTTCGCTATGTAGCCGATCTGACCACGTAACGTAATAGTACGAGAAAGTGTTGGGTAACCCTGCCACTTCACGCACACATTTGCGCGTGTGCGCCTTGCTGTATGTAGTCGTAGTAGGTAAATAACTTTCGACCGTTGTGTGGAGTCCGGGGTGTGGTACGAGTCATAGGCGCTAATGCTTTTTCTGAATTAGTTTTGAATTATTTCTTTACTCATAAGATCGTTTATTTTTTTAACCGACTTTAAAAAAAGGAGGAGGTTCTCATTTCGACTGTATGTTTCTTTTTGTATGTATGTTACGCAATAACTCTTACGCAATAACAATCATTTGTGAACCGATTTTGTCGATTCTTTTTTTACTAATAAAGAGACATAAGAGAATAATGAGACTAATCTCATTTAATCTTGAAGAAAATATTCGACCTCTAAAAGTGGCAAGCTAGGGGATGAATGACTTTTGAGGTCGGTTGTTTTTAAACTGTAGGTAAAAAACCGATTACCAACGCTTTTCTTACTACTTACTTACTTTTCACCAAAGTTAGTCCCGCGTGAAGATTATCAAGTTCAGAGTTACGTGCCAATGCGTACAAGTTTATAGACTAGCTGTTTTCGATGTACAGATGGCATCGAGACGGCTCACTCTTTTGTCCTATTGTACTCGAAAGATAAAGAGACAAAACGACTCGGAGCAAATAACATTTCGTCAACTATTCCATGCTGGTCTGCTGCGCAGAGGTCCCGGGTTACATTCTCAGGCCGGGAGAAATATTACATTTATTTCTCTCGTCTAGCCACTACTAATTGTCATACAATATCTAGTTTTGTAAAGTGGATTGACTATGGTACTGCAGCTGCACTTTTAAATATTGTATAAAACAGTAAACCTACACATAACAATATCTTCATGATATAGATTTGTTTAGTGAGTCAAGAAGGCTTATAAGAACTTGGTATGCCAAAAATTGAGGTAGGGAATGAATCGCAGAATCGAAGTTTTTTTTTTGTTTATGTTTTTTTGCTTAAAGTTATTAATTTAATTAATAATATAAATAAACAATTGTAGCTCTTATGGTAGGTTAGTAGATTTTATGACACGCAAAGTGTTAAAACATATTTTCTTTTTATGTATATATTTAAGATTGTGTAATACGCACTTATCTGTCTGTCAGTGGGAGACAATCTATTCTTAAATTTGCTAAATTAAACGTCTCCCAGCAAACCGTGCCAGACGCTATGCTACCTGGCCACGGAATGAACCAGCGGACCTCACGTACTTTTCCACGCGTTTGTAATAGACCTTTGTTTTGTGTTTTTAACGATTTCTATGAAAATGACGTCTATGAAAATGTTTTCTTCACTCATGGAGGTACTTTTACAGCTACCCGCCGCTGACTAGGGATCACTTTAATTATTATAATTAAATTTTTATTGAATGTCAGGATGTTATACCACCATGATGTCAATAATTTTTTACGAAATTTCTCCACTAGTTTGTTACAATTATTAAATAAAGATCGAACACTTAGAAAAAATTCACTTCTATCCGGTTGGATTCGAACCAACGTCTCCCAGCAAACCGTGCTAGACTTTGTTGTCAGCCGCTGGTAGCTGTAAGGGCGCTTCCAAACTAGACGCTTTTAGATATATAAATAAATAAATTATTGTAACATAATTGTGGCAATAACAACCCTCGTTAGATAGGAGACCCGTGCCTATCAGTGGGATATAAAATAGGTTGATGATGATGACTGAAATTCCGCATTTAATTGACAAGGCAATTGCTTTCTTTGATATTCTTGTCTTTTTTCCGATGTAACTCTGTGAAATGTGCAGGTTTCGTAAAGGCGCATTCCCATTATGTCGTACAGATAGAGAGTCGTGCAGTTTAAAGTGTCGTGGCTTGTATATTCAAATGAAGTTGTTCACACATAGAACAACACGATTAACTGTCGTTCACGACTTTTTTGACGTTACGATGATAGACTGTCGTGACAGTGGGAAGAGCTAAAACGACAGTCCTCTGACGATAAATAAAATGTCAGGATAAAAATGTGGCAACAGATAATAGCAGCTTCAAAGGATGTCGTGCAAACGAAAAATTGTCGTCACGGTTCAATGGGAACAGACACGACAGTCGTTCAATGATAAAATAAACGTCCACGACACAGTCGCGACAGATAGTCGTGATATGGGAACAGGCTAGACGCAACTGTCGTCCAACGATAAATAAATCGTTACGACAAATTGGGAACGCTCCCTAACGATGCTAGTAAGAGGCATTGCTACTAAATAGGCACAAATACACGTAACTTAGAAATTAAAGTTAATGGTACATGCTGACAATTGCTGTCACAAGGATTCGAACCGTCAACTTCTCAATTTATAAGCAACCTTTCTCCCACTGCACTACCATCGCTCTAAGTACCCCCCGTCAGTCTATTTTTAACCCTTTTTTACCCTCAAAATGTGTTCGCCGCGTGACGACGGCAGTCTTCAGGCAGTCCCTCAAACCGGTCACGTAGTAACTGTTGTATTACCGCGAAATAGCCTTAACGCTTTGTAGTGACGGGGCGTACCAAAGTCACTGTGATTGTAACAGTGACTTGTGTAACTATTGTTTGTATGCGTAGTCATTGGAATAATGTCACAATTACAGTCGAATGACTGTAAAATATAACTCCGTACGGACCACAACCTAACCTGCTGAAACCTAATTTCAACTGCTCAGAGTATTTTAAAGACTCCTTTAAGTTAAGAGATCTCTCACGGACGTCGTGTCTACGCTATGCGTTGGCAATGCACAAATTAGAAAGATATAGTCATTGACTTACAAATAAATGGACGACGGGTCTAATTCAAAAACCACGAAAAAAATGTCCCAAGTCAACCTATTTAAACGTAGTGACATGTAAAGGAATATGAAAAAGCTAAACCGTTGAATTTAAATTGTAATGTCATCGCAGTACTGTCAAATTTTGCTTGCTTCGCTGTCAGTCGAACAAACGAAGACTAAAGCGTGAATGACGCTCTGTATACGATTTTAACGCCCTATAAGTTTGGACACTTTTTAGCGCGGACCCGACGTCCATATAATTGTAAGTCAATGGATATAGTATATAATATAGCTAGTGTGGGGGTCTCATAGGCTGCACAGTTATGGAACGAACTCCTTTCTGAAATCCGACATTCTAAATCGCTTCCTAGGTATATTTAAAACTGCATTACGTAAGCATCTTCTCGTCTGTATATTTAGTAGTAAGTAGAACTTTACTGAAGTATATTTATATGTGTAAAAAAATATGTATATGTAGGTAAATAATTTATATTTTACGTACTGCCACCACTAGGTAACTAATGTAGCTACCACTGGGTAAGGGTGCTGGTGAAATTACAGGCACATGGGACTTGTCAACTTATGTCGCAGGGTAACGGACGCAGTGGCAGTGTCCCTCAAATTTTTGCGATTTAAAGCTCTTGAGTGGCACTGCAGTTGTTATGTACAGGTGTGTAGCTTACCATCAGGTGCACGCTTGTTCGTCCCGTTACATGATATTATAAAAAAAATGTTAAGGTCATTTATTATTTCAAAATATGATAATGTAACTTTTTAATAACGCATTAAAATTTTTAGTTCGCCTCAAAGTTGTTTGACAGCGATAAAGCCGCATCTTCCCACATTAATTCTAATTTGTCTATGTACTGTTTTTTTTTGTGTGTTGAGCAATGAAATCTATCTATCTATCTATCTGTCAATAACAATGTCAAATTATGAAATACTTTGTACTGTAAATACAGAATTGAACGAGTCCAAAATAAATTTAAATTCTTATGCTATAAAATGAGTGTCTTATAATTCATTCGACTACCCATGTCTCTGAAGAATCTGAATTGAATATTCACCGAAAAATTGTTGATATCGAAAGAGAGAAAGTAAGAAGGAAATAAAGAAAGAAAACTATTTATTGTACAAACACAGACACGCATATAAACAAAAAAAAACAAGACAAAAATAAATTATAAATATTGCGTATATTCTGAGCATTAGAAACGGTAATGTTGACTGCTTTGACCTATTGGGTGATATTTCTTCTATCTTTATTATATTATCACCATATTGCAGTTCCCTTAGCGAGGACTAATTATAGACAAAACAATTTTCTATGTACAGCTAGTAAGAACTTGGATAGTGTGCTGAGCAATCATAACCTGGATATTGTTGTTTTTTTTTTTTTATTAAAAACAAGTGCGCATTTGACCTCCATCTCACTTGATGGAAAATGACGATGAGGTCGACGACATAGCATGCACGTTGATGGGCTAAAGCGTAAACTCACGGATATTCTATTATATTTAATTTTATTGAATAATTTGTAACTGTTGGCGCAGATATTGGGTTGTTATGTTTATGTAAGTGCATGTTGTTAAGAAATACTTTTTATTGTTCCTTGGTTACTTACGTTACTTGATGGATTTAGTTTAGTTTCTTTTGTTGTTTTTATTAAATGATTGAAGCTGTTTGATTTTCCATGTATAAATAAATAACTAGAGCAATTAAATTTACCTTGGGGAAATATTCGCTTCCTTAATTGGTTCTGCCTCCTCCTTGGACCTCCTCATTTATCGCCCACACCACTAATCCCTGGGATATTGCGGTCGTCAAAATGTCTTATTTTATTTGTGACATAATAAAGTCTTGTATTCTAGCCCCTCACGCAAAAAGTGGGGAGTTGTGGGTTTGAAAAAGTAAACGGCAGTGCTAAAAATGACTTATAACGCCCTTTGTCAGTCATTTCTAACGTATTGCATTTCAAGCTGAGGTGTTGCAGCAAAAACGCACATGTTACAACATGCTCAACAACGTGTTCTTAAAACTATGCTGAAAAAGCCCCGACGTTATATGAAGAGGTTGGTGTTCTCAGCGTTCCCAAGCTCTTCGCTCGTAAAATTGCAATCTACGCCCAAATGCAAGTGCTTCGATCAAATGAGTACAGTGCTTTGATCGCGAAACGTGTATTTCATATCCAGCTCCCTATCATGCGCAGTTATTTTGCTAAAAGATTTCAGCCGTTCCTATCCGCATTCCTAAACAACGTCCTTAGATTTTGTGACATGAAACTCTGCTCAGTATTCGACGCTAAACGTGTACTGCAGAAGTAGTTGCTTGGTTTGTCTTATGATTTTGATTAAAATTTTATTAATTGTTTGTTGTAGCAGCATTTGATTTTATCAGTTTATAAGTTGCAAAATGTATTATTATTATATATATAATGAGTATAATAATTAATACAAAGATCGAACACTCAGAAAAAGGCCTTCGATCCGGCCGGATTCGAACCGACGTCTTCTAGCTAACTAACTAAGCCACGGAACGAACCAGCGGACCTCGCGATTTGGTTTTTCAACTACTTTTGAGTCGTAGCGCAAAATGTTGTTAACCTTTAAATTACATACCTATTTATCATATTTATTCTTATATCTATTTCTTTTCCTTTTAGAAGCTATGTATGTAAATCGTATGTCTGGGGCAAGCCCGAATGGTGGGGACCATTCGGGCTTGCCTAGTGTGGGGACTGTGATAAATGTGAAATTGTAAAGATTTTCTATCAAATAAATTTTTTTTTATTTTTTATTTTTTGTTTTTTTTTTATCTATTGATCTGTCCATCTGCGGCGTCGTAGTCCTAAACGGTTTTAAAGATCATCAGTTGTTTCTTTTCATGGGGGACTTTAACGCTAAAGTGGAACTCCAGAGTCTCAACGAATCTCGAATAGGCCCACATGCTTATGGAAGTAGGAATCAAAGGGGGCAGACACTGATGATGCAAGGAAGTGGACATGGCAAAGCCCCGACGCTGTGAACAAAAATGAGATTGACATCATCATGACGGATAAACGGCACATATAAGACGTCTCCGTGATCAGCAGGTTTAATAACGGATCTGTGCTCTCTGATTATCGATCTCAAACTGGAAAGACGCCGTTTGATGAAGTCTACGGTCCGGCCTAATCCACTCCAGATCATGGCGGGCACCGATTAGTTCCAGAAATTTCTCGAGCAAAGATTCGTTGAATTGGAACCCGAATTGATGACGTCGACGAGGCCCTGCAAAACATGGTTGAAACGTTGATGACAGAGGGCATCAAATTCTGCCGATTTCAGCGTACAGGTGCGAAGTCCAAACTCTCGGATGAGACTCTTCGGCTAATGACTAAACGACAAGAAGACACTCGGGCCACTTCGTCAGAGCGATCAGACCTCAAAAAGAAGATTGTACGGTGTAACCTTCGGAGCTCCAGTACAAGCCTAATTGAGGAGTCAATGGAACAACCGAGGGTCCAAAGTATTCACTCAGCAGCTTGGAAGGAGCCACCTGACGAAGCTTTCAACACACGATGGTCGAACCTCCGAAAATCGCTTCAGCATCCAGCGGATTCCTAAAAACTGCAGCAGGTCATCGGTCCACCTTGTGGGTGCTCTGACAATGCTGCATTATCCACTACGCACATTGCGAGCAATGTGACTTTCATAATACTAATTAATTCTGTCATAGACGGTACGCAAGTAGTACCGTACACAAAAATATCAGTATACTGTTCTTGTCTCCGTATGGTGAAATTACACGCACGTGGGACTTGTCAACTTAACTCAGAGTAACGAGCCGAGCACAGTGGCAGTACCGTTAAGAGTCTATACAACCTCAAATGTCTTTGGTTGATTCCGCATAATACAAATATAACGCATACGATATAACGCATAAAACAGCGTTGAATCAATCACTTTGATAAAAACATATAGTAAAATAGAGGATACTGATTAGTATATATTTCACGATAGAAAAACACAAACTTACCTCGAAATTTTACATGAAAACCGTCGCTTGGTATTATAAAAAACAAGTTCAATATAAAATGTTCAATGTTTGTAATCACTGAAATTTGCCGGTAAGTTATTGATACTTCTCTATGGAAAATCAGTAGTCGTCAATTACACAGAAAGATCCATTTAGCGAAACGAAACCCCGTATTATTATATTCTAATATTTAATTTTACGGTAAATGCTGTTACTGTCAACCCATCATTTTCAAACAAAATGATGTATAATCAATTACACAGATGACGTAACAGTGTTACAATAGCCGTTACCAAATTTACATCACTAAAAGAATCTTACGTATTCCGTAGTCGCAGAAGTGATTTATCTTTTTTGTGAACCTTATTGTAATTGTCATATAATTGACTACTTTGTAAACTCGTTATGTTTTCCCTTTGTACACGCACACACTGAACATAATTTCGTTTGTGAATTGACAGATGAAATCGAAAATTGAACAACTTGATTCGATTTAGAATTAGTTGGTATTTTTTTATTTAGCTTTTGCAACAAAGGAAACAGAACAATTTTATTTTCTGTAACGAATTCGACTGGCTGCGACAGAACTGTCGCAATGTCCATATTGTTTTATAATTCAATAACTACGCTAGGTTGAATAAATTGAAAGAATAAGATTTCGAATATACTTTTAAAAACAAAGCGGATTCGGACCATTTAGATGGAGACAGTTTCTCGTCTCGAAGAAACGATTATCGAAAGAATATAAAACAACTTTCCTCGTCTAAACATTCGCGATTATCGACCGTCCACGTGAGCGATAATCGCCTCGCCTTTGAATATTGAACGTCTCCGTGTAAACAGAACTTGAAAGCAAAATCCATATTTCGAGTTTTTGTGCCAGCCAGTGGCTAACATGAGTGCAGTACGCGAGGGTGTTTTGATTATCGCTGCTTTTCTAAGACAAGAATTAATGAAATGAGAACGAAAATAAATTTTGGGTAAAGAAATGTTATAAAATTTAAAAAAAAGTTAAAACTATATATATTTCTATACAATACAAGTGAACTTAATATTGTCAATAGTTCCAAATTTGAATGATTTTTGCGTCATTTTGATATATCCATAGTCAATACCGCAGTAATCACTGAATTCGAATGGCAATTCTCGCACTTAAAACGGTTCGAACCGATTTCTACGATTATCGTATCAACTTGAAAAAATGTCGTACGAGATCGAGTTTAGACAAGTCGAAAACTCGTAAGCAAGAATCTCCTTTCTACATATTTCTCAGTGTAAACAGTCGAGGAGGCGATTAAGTTGCTTGCGAATCTCGAATGACATAATCATAGGCGAGATTTTAGTCCTTGCCTGAATGTAAACATTATGATACGATAATCTTATGGCGATTATTGCGTGCGATAATCGCGTACGATTTTTCGTCACGCAGCGTGTGATAAACTCTCTCCATCTAAATGGGCCTGTAGAAAATATAGCAAAGACATAATAATGTAAATCTACAAAGATCTTCCTTCCACTGACTGACGTAACTATACTTCTTTTTTTTTTAATTAGAAAAGCCGTAAACAAAGAAGCAGCGATCGTAAACCTTTTTCTTTAGACAACAAATTACAGTAAAGAAAACCTTCGTGAGAATTTATGACAAATGACGCGACAATGTGGTAATAATTTTTAAAAAGATCCATTTAATGTTTGGAACCTTTGTTTCTTCAAGTTTTTATAGTGTAAGTTTTGAAATAAATTAAGTATGTAAAGTTAATGAATACTAGGAGTAAAAAAATATAATATAACATGAACGTAGCAAATTTTGGTGCGGACGCACAAATTCGCATAATCTCGCAGTGCACTCGCGTTGCAAAACACAGATCGTCTCACGCGTCTTTCTTTATAGAACTAAAGAGTTTACTCGAAGATTAAAAATGACATCAAATATTGTGTTTATTGATATGTTTATCGTGTTGTGAACAAAAGTGACTTGGGTGAGCGACGTCAGGTGCACGTTCAGCATCCTCCCAATTGAACGGAGAGAAAAACCAATCAGGAGACGGTAACGTTCAGAAAAAGAGAAGCTTATGAAAGACAATAGGAAATTTGTTTGGGCATTTGAGACGTCACGCCAGTTTTCTTAGAAACATCGTGTGTGTGTGTGTGTTTTCGTGACGACATTAAACCTTCGTTATTAAAGTTTACGGTAATATTAGGTTTATTTCACAATTTCACAGTTATTGTTATTACAAATCGTCGCCTTACTCTCTCAAACTCGTATCTTAAAACAAAGTCCTTTGTATCCTTTTTTTTTGAGTTGCTACAATATCCCCCAGCGCTCCCTCTTGGCCGGATGTTGTGGGCGCCGTGGGATCCCGCAGATTCACCACTACGAGACGCCCCCGGCCACATGGTAACTGTTTCTTGGACACTTATTTTGCAGTAAATTTCAAAAATATTTTTTTCCATAACTGCACATTTGTCGCTCGGGAGTTATAAATCTTTACATTTTTAATTATGATATCTAGGGTTAAAGTTTTTGGAATAAACAGCACATGTCCAAAAATGGCCTCTAGAACACAGTGCACCGCTAGGTCCCTGTTTGAGTAGGGGAATTCCCAAGATCCATACAGGGGAATTTTGTAAGTCACGGGCCGTGGGAAGCCGTCTTTACATTTTTGGGCTCTATCTATCACATGACTCATAAAGACAGACTTTACTGCTCGATGTATTACGAGCAGATTACGAGAGCGATGTATAAGTGCTCGAGTCTTATTGTGTACGACATCGCGCTCGAGTACATGAGTGAGAGAGAGAGAGGTGTTGTGGGGTTTGTTAAACTGTATCTAATATAGTTTGTAGTACTCATAGCCTAGGGAAACCCTGTATCGCAGGTGCCATAGACACACACCTAAACAATCACAAATTAAACCTTAAACCTGGGTTTAAACCGTCGTAGGCGCATTTTGTTTTTAAATGCGTGGTTACATATTTAATAAATATTTTGAGTTTTTAGTGCTATTGTGTAAAAAGGGGGAATAAAACGTTTCGGAACACAATTATACGTGTTTTTCAGCTGCAGGTATTCATGACTACTTCTCCGCTATTACAACACTTATTAGTATCACCATTTTGATAGACGCAATGAAAACAGGAATGGTTACGTTTCACTTCATTAAAATCGTCTGAAAAACGATAACTCATTAGCAATCTACCTTAATTTTAAAGATTGACTTACAACATTGTTTAGATTATATCTGTTACAGGTTAGTAGGAAAATAAAAACCAATGGCCGAAGCTCATTATTTTTACAACCAAGTGTAATAAGTATACACCTACAGCTGTCTACAGTCTGATTTTAAATTGCAGATAATAAACTGCCGTTTAGTGGGCTGCCAGTTTTTGATAAATAAACATATTGCTGTTTAAAGTTTTATTAAATTGATATTGAATTATTTTATGTGAAATTAATCCACTAGTTTGTTATAATTATTAATACAAAGATCGAACCAATCCGGTCCAGCCAATATCAATACAATAAAAAATTTAAATACAATGAATAGCGACACTTCTAGCCGGTGCTGGTAGCTGTAAAGTGTATCTATCTGGGTGACGAAATATCATATATTTCTCATAGATGGCGCTACAGCTAAACAGTCGTTGAAAAACCAAATACAAAGGTACGGCGCAAGCACGTAGAAAAATTTGTGAGGTCCGCTGGTCCGTTCCGTGGCTTTGTTGATATAGCGTCTGGCACGGTATGCTAGAAGACGTCGGTTCGAATCCGGCCGGATCGAAGGAATATTTTTCTGAGTGTTCGATCTTTGTATCAATAATTATAAAAATATTGTTATCTTAAGGATCGACTTCACTGACTTACTCAGTCACTCAATAACTCATATGCATTCATTTTCAATGAAAAAGATGTAGAGACTGAATGTATATATAATACTTCGAGCTCTTTCAGATTTAAATCACGTATAATTATGTTTTCAAACAATCCAACGTTTGGGATCCTGTACTGTTCCGGAGTCAGCCGTTTCTGCTGGTCAGCGGCAATCTCAGTGGAGGCTGTCGATGTCGCTCTTTACTATTGGGCCCAATATGACACCCCGGACACTCCATACAACGGTCGAAAGTTAATCACCTACTACTACTACATACACTGCTTTAGTGTGCGTGAAGTGGCAAGGTTACCCACCACTTTCTCGTATCTATTACTAAAATTCTGACGCGAATCAGTTACATATAATTCTATTAATAGAATCCTAATAATGACATATGTTCATTAGGTATTTATATCGATACAATATTACATTTTTCATGAATCTACTAACTAGAATAAGATAGATAGATAGATAGATAAAACGTTTATTGTCTTGCATCACACACACAACAATATAATAGAGTAAATTGATTAAGAGACACAGAAATCAAAATTAAAACGAAAAAAAGCATAAAAACATAATACTAACCTAATTATCAACACCTGCGTGCGTGTGTAAAGTACGAGGAAGGGTAAGCAAGATCATCTCCCTACTAATACCATCCGACCCAACAGCATTTGACTTTACACTTAAAATGTACGTAGCCACTGCAGCTTCCGTGACTGTATCCAATTCAAACAACGCCTCACCAAATCTGTCCCTCGAAAACTTCTCGAACTCCGACATAGGAACTTCACTGAAACTAGGCAAATTTAAGAAGTGTGCGTTAATAACGTCAGGATCGCCAAAACGGTCTGGAAGGTGATCGGTTCTACTAGGATCCACTAGAATTTTTTGTTTTAAATTCTTCCAGAACGTTTGACTGCTGCAGTCCTGTGAGTTTATCAAATGATCAAAGTAGGCAAATTTCTCAGCGGAGATACTTGACACAACCAAATTTTTGAGATCCTTGTAATACTGTTTATGAACATCAGACTTGGTGCGGCGATAGTTATCGAAGGCTTCATTACGCAGGTTCATCATTTGTTTGATTGTGTCGGTAATCCAAGGTAAAGTCTTATTGTGTTTTATTTTGATGGATTTGACCGGAGCATGAAAGTTAAAAAGAGACAAGACCAAATAATTAAATCCGTCAACCATACTATCCACAGTGCGAGCTGCACAGATGGACTCCCAGTCAATCAATTCTAAATCATAGTTGAAATTATTGATGTCTATACTAGAGAGAGGTCGGTAAGTAACGGACTTCGGGGGTGTTTTTCTTTTCTTCGCTAACAGATTTACAGTGATCATTGCATGGCCGAACGAGCCCGTAATATTAGAAACAGTTACTTCCCGAACCTGTAAGTTTGTGCAAACAAGATCTATGAGAGTTTCAGTACCGGTTGAGAAGTGTGTGGCACCATTGACTACTTGCTGAAGCCCCATGTAATTTAAAAATTGAATTAATTTTATTGTGTTACTATGTGACTGATCAAGCATATTTATATTAAAATCCCCCAACAAAACTACATTGTCATGTTTCGAAAAGTATACAAGTGTGTCCGTTAACGCATCAATAAACGTATCAATATTGACCCAATGTGGTCTATAGGCAGTTCCAATAACAAGGCTTTGAGCGTTCGCCCTTACAGTAAGCCACATCTGCTCAATGTTAGCCTCTGGGTGTTTTACATAGCGCACGCGAACGTCTTTTTTTACATAAAAGGCAACACCACCCCCCCTTCCGTCGCGCATATGCAACGGACGCGGAGTGCTTCTCAGACTATAACCGGGCACATTCGGGGCGCGCGCTTCTTGTCCCAATGGTAACCAGGATTCGTTGATTGCCACGATATCCGGTTGAAAGCGGCTCATTGCTACGAGGAAATCGTCGTGTCCTGTATTCAGGGAGCCTGCATTGTACAGTCCCAATTTAAGAAATTTAGTCCTGCAAGTCATTTTAAAACACGAATATTAGCAGTTACACCTGCTACAGGCCATACATTACGAAACGTTGTCAAACAACCAAAGCAAAGTCTACTCGAGGATGACATAGCGAAGTAAGTAATACTATTATGCAACACACAAATTGTTAGTAGAATTAAGCACAGTATCAGTAAATTGTAAATATTATAATGTAAAATTAGAAATAAATTGAGATTGATACAAATTAAATAAGATTGATTAAGCATCATAATATTATATGTGTGTAGTGTGTATAGTAATGTGCATTGCTTTTTACTTTGTGGCATTGCGCCGCGTCTACCCTCGAAATTATATTTTATTGCTGTAGCATACATATGTAACAAAAATGTGAATAATAATAAGAACACAAAATTATGCGTAAAGAAATGCCAGAAAAGCACAATTTGTGAAAATTGGCCAAAGTACATAGCGTTAAAAATATACAGTAGCTGCAAACAAGCAATGTCATGTTTTAGGCAACCTGCAGATAAAATTACACAGTGACGAACAATGTTGGACACAAATATTATTAAAAATAACATGCTGAAGGTAAGAAAGTTGTAATAAAATAATGACAACAAAAGATAACACACCTTTTGCCAAAAAATATTATTATTTATATTTGCTTTTCTTTTTATAGGCTCAAACGACACCGGAACTGAAAACCCGAACCAAATCTGACTCTGATCGTATTCTGTGACGAGGGGCATCCGCACCCTGCTGTTGACGAGCGTATACTTTGCCATCTCTCGTCCATACAAAACGCCACTTGCGCTCCTCGCCTAATTGGCGCGTCCGTCGAAATAACTGCCGGTTGAATCTAGTAAGCCTCTCGTTTACATAAAATCGACGAGACGGGCCCGGCAGACCTGTGCCCTCAGTAGTGGCTCCTCGTCGAACCCTGGCTTCCTTCAGCAGTCGATCGCGAACGGCTCGACGTGCAAAGCGGACAACGATGAGACGTGGGCGAGGCGGCACGGGGTCATCCTCCAAACCAAATATTCGACCCACACGCGAAACGCTCACGACATCCTGTTCGGTCAAACTCAAACCCAACTTAGTACACAATGTCATGACTACATGAGGTAGGCTTTCTCCTTTCACCTCGGGCACGCATGCAATTTCGACATCATTTAATAAAAGTTCTTGATCGCGGTCATTAAGCTCCGACTTCAATTGCTCCATCGCCGCCAAGAATTGGTTGTTGGTACCTGCCCCCGGGCCATGATCTGCACGACCCTCTAAGACGGCAACTCGTTCGGAAAGTGAATTAATATTGCCTTCGCAAATATCAATTCTTGCCGTGAGCGTGGCCAAGGTGTCAGTCAGTAGCCCCATCTGATGTCGCGTCGCGGTCATCTCCTCTCGAAACAAACGGACCTCCTTTATTAGCTCCTGTAGGTCAGTCATTCTCACCCCGGTATTAAGAGGCGAATTAATTTCTTTTGCAGCAGAAGAAGTAACAGGTGCAACAGTCGACACCTCCACGCATTCCGGCGGACTCGCCACAGAAGCTCCGCGGCTAATGGTAATGCCACCACCGCTAGCACGCACAGGTGTATTACTGTTATCAGTCTTCGGCAGCTTACTTATGCAGAGAACACATTTCCAGGCAACTCGATGCTCATCTGTCAATGTATTACGGAAGCGCTGCTCTGATACACCTGCACATTCCAGGTCATAACATTGACAACACACGCAGCATCGCAGAAATCGTTTATTTTTTATTACCTTAAGGCAACCACCGCACTTATTGTTTTCGCTATTCATTGTTATGTTGTACAAAATGATAATGGCGAAACAAATGTCTAATAGATACTAATCACTAATAAAAATAAAATAAAAAATAATAAAAATAAAAAACGTTTGCTTTGTTCTGTGTCCCACGGATTCGAACTCGAGTCTCTCATGCCGCGCGCGCCGGTACGTATAACGCATGTAACCGCTAAGCTATGGAACACCGTAGCGATGTTGACGAATTTAGCGTTCAGATGATGCGGAAACGGACAGTTAAAAAAAAGTGAAAGGTTTACAAGTCAATGATCGACGGCCACTCAAGGTCATTGGCGCAAATCACTGTCACAAACTCATTAATAACGAACTATTTTTTAATGTTATTGTCCACTTTCTTATCGCACACGGCACATACAGATAAGTGAAATATGTCTATAGAAAGAGCACAACAAGACGAACACGATGATATCGAGTTTATAGTGAAAAAAATTATTTTACACACCACTATATATTTAAAACTGAAAGAATACAAAGGTCACGACTGACTATGATGCAACGCCCCGCGCCTCTCTGCAACGCCCCGCGCCTCTCAATAATATTGAATTATTATTTTTTTAATAATAAAAGCACTTCAAATGTTATATTTCGGACTGGTACTTTTAAATAAGATAATGCGTGTCCAAGTTTATCATTAGCTAGTAAATAATTATAGTCACACAATATTTATCGTCTTTACAAATTGAAAATTCGAAAACCCTTGTCTACTAGTTCACGAACTTACGGCGGCGTTTCATTATATTGATATAAGTAGTCTATAATATAACCTGTAGTATATTTACTCTGCACTAAATGAATGAAGAAAACTATAACTGAAGGAGTCTCAGACACAAGTTTTTTTAATTACTTCGTTTAATCATTCGGAAAACGAAAAAACTCCTCTCTTTATCCCGTTTAAATGACGATAAACAGCTGTACACAGCCCAATTCACGGCCATTATAAATATTAAAGTACAATGATTATATTATATTAACGTACAAGTTTCTTAATTAGTAAAAGAAAATTATATTAAAATATCAACGAAAACGGATCGCCGACAGCCTTGTTGCCGTTCAATCAATGTGACCATCAATGTGCAGGGCTTAGTGGTATTTAAAGCTAGGGAGGGGCGGCGAGTGTCCATCATTGCTTTGTTCTCTGTCAATAGTTTTCCACGTCCAAGAGACAAGTTGACGGGGAGGTAACATCTCTCCCCATAAAGTGAGATAGGGTTTAGCGCCCAGCCGAACCACAAACGGTCGGAGTCGCGGAAGAATGCGAAAGCGCCCCCGAGATGAGAGCGAACACCGTCCAGTTTTAATCGATAGGCATCTTAACCTTTCGCCTCCCACAAACAGAGGTTATCCGTGAAGATTTCCATATGTTAAAAAAGACACTATACTTACTACTGCATTTATTATGCTTGATAGGTTCAGATGGAAGCCAATAAAAAAGTTGCATTATCACCTTAAACAACATTGTTTACAATATTATTGAGTTAGTGGTACCTATATTCGTGCACTATCATTAGACATCACTAGTTGATAACTTTTACCGACCTGCTTGTTTAAAAAACAGACTTAAGCGATTTACGATTTAGTTTCATTAAATATTGTTTATCAAGTTCATGGTTAAACTTTTTAACACGTGTAGTAATCCAATTATTGTTGATTAAATGTCACTGGATTTTAAATATGTTTTGCTTAATATTAGGCTTTGCTCACCACCGGTGAAGACGGCGGAGTCTTTTTACATTTTCAAACGCAAGTGCAAGAAATGGCTTATTTTGCAACAGAAGTCGTCACGTTCCTGGTCGGTTGTGGAATATTAATCCGTAGTTGTCTGGTAACAGTAATTTGTACACTTTGTCGTCTTGATTACATTTGTTTGTTTTTGCTTGTTGTGTGTTAGATTTAAGTTAGATTAACTATGTTTGTTTTGTTGTAGACCTTTTGTTTAAAATTATGTTCTGACAATGGCCGACGGCAAACACAGGCATAGACTGAAAAACAGCACGATGCTGAGACTTCGTCGTTTTCATCATTCATAGCTCATAACTTAGTAGTATATAATATCGTGGTATTTTTCTATGTACATGTGTGTGTGTGTGCTTCATGAATAAAATCCTACTTAATTTAATTTATTTGTGGAAGAAACATAACTTCACATGGTGGGGATCGCGGTTGCACAAAGTTTATAAATATCCTAAATTGCCTATAAAATGCGTAATTTGTATAGGTAATTCAATTAAGGCGATGCTAAACATCATTACATAGAGTTACAACTTTGCCATCAAACGAGCAAATAAATGTTAACACAACAAAGAAAAAGTTAAGAGAAAAGATTGCGAGCAAAACAACAGCTCGGTGTCACAAATTGCTTCATGACTTTAAAAAAGAGTGTCGATTTCCCCTAATGTATGTAATTTTTTTTGAAGTCACCAAGTAACGGGTAAAACATATGCCTAGAAGTTCCAGTGCCACTCAGAGCTTTAAATCGCAAAGATCTGAGGAGCACTACCACAAAAGGCACAAAAGTTGACAAGTATCATGTGTCTGTAATTTCAACAGTACATTCACCCTCAAAACTGACTGAGACTGGTATCATGACTGTGGCATCACAGTACATTTACTCAAATAT
>NW_020653499.1:0-29119 GCF_003589595.1 Hyposmocoma kahamanoa | reverse complement strand
TAAGTGTACCACACGGAGTCTTCTAGCAGCGATGCAAACGCGATATAGTCGCTAATCGTTAACCTTTACACACACGCGATGCCATTAAGCAGCTATGCAAACGCGATGCAAGCGTGCGACTGCATTTATACAAACGCGCTATTTCATCGCTTGGGATTTACAGGCGATTGCATCTATGCAATCGCGCGTTTGTATCGATGCAGTGTTCTTATAGGGAACTGTTTTATTTTTTTACAATAAGATTCCGGTGCATATATTAAGTTTATATTTTCCTAAGTTCAAAACTTACTTAAAAGTATTTTAATGGAAAAGTTATATCACAAAATTTAAGACTATATGTACGTACTGGATGAAAATGTTTGGAAAGACAACTTGGCTCTAAATAATACACAAATATGATTCAAAGTGTATTCCATACCATTTAAGTTATTTCGAAAGAGCAGCTTCGAGCGCTTCTTGCTCGTTCTTCTCAGGCAAGCCAACACAGTGTTATGAGTAGTAGCTTAAAAACTGACGTATTCAAGTATAAATTTATTTTACCTATGGAAATGATTACTTGTCTTTGACTGACTTTAATTTTTTTCCGATATAGATCCTAAAAGAATAGTTTGACTACTAATAATATTGTAAATTAAAATTAACTGCCTCTGTGGCCGAAGAGTTACCTAGACTGCCACACAAGAGGTCCAGGGTTCGATTCCCGTGCCTGGAAAAATATTTGTAGGCCTATATTTATTTCTCTCGTAAGTTTGGGTGTAATTTGTGGTTGTCTATGTGTGTGTCCATGGCAACCGCGACACAGACTTTCCCTAGTGCGGAGCTATAAAAAAAGTCAATAATTACATCATTCAAAAACCGCAATAAAACTAACATACAAAGGTAATTAAGCGTTGGAACTATATCGGTATACATTTGCGACCGAATAGCACCTTTCTCGTTCTCATGTTGCACCTGCAGCAAATAGACAGTGTACAATGGTACAGAGAGCAAACGGCGGCAGAATTACTAAAATTAATGACTTCGTTCCGGGCTGGAAGACAGAAGCTAATTACTTGCTTTAACCGCAGAAAACTAGGTCGACTGGAATTGAACTTTTGTTAGATTTAGAACTAACAAGAGTTAGATTCTCGTTAGTACAATACTTAGTAATTGCGGTACGGTGAAAGATGGCCGAGACTAGCGCAAAATCGTGTTAAATGGCACAATCTACAGGATGCTCGATGATGGTGAAGGTACATTTTTAGTAGCAGTAGAGCTACATGTGAAAGAGTTCTGCCACCTTACTTATATCTGCCGCCAGCGTTCCGGTTTAGAAGGGTAAGGGTGCTGGTGAAATTACAAGAACATGGGACTTACCAACTTATGTCTCAGGTTGACGGACGCAGTGGCAGTGCCCATAACGGCTCATTCAGAGTGCAAGCGGGGGCGCGCGGGTCTTGGCGTCTTCCCTTTCACAGCGCCGAAACGATTAAAGCTGTTAGACGCTAGACCATGCACGGTGAATGGTAGCTAATAGTTCCACACGCGTGGCGTGCGAGCCGCCGTGCCCGCATCGACGCAGGCGCCGACATACGCGGCCACTTTAACGCAACGAGCGTTTACGTATATCTGATTTACACGCACCCGCGCCCGCGTCCGCCGCCACTCTGAATAAGGCCTTAGATCTTTGTGATTTAAAGCTCTGAGTGGCACTGCAACTGTTATGGATAAGCATATCGCTTAGGCCTAGGCACACGACTTATTCCCTTCTCTCTTTCCTATGCTACAAGGATAAGAAAACAAAAGCACTTTTCACTATTACCTACTGAAGAACTCCAAAATATGAAAAAAATGCACAAAATAGAAGCGAAATATGTCGTAAATAAGTAAATAAGTCGGATGTAAAACCGGCATTGTCGATCTAACTTTATTGGCTGGTTTTCTTTTGTTATCGCACAGTGTAAGTAGTAGTTAGGAGTAATGAGGCAAGCAATGAAATAGACCGCAATGCGACTCGTCTGGCTACCTCGGTGTTAGTCAACACGTTTCCGCCTGCTCTTACCAACTGCCAAAGTCGCTTTAAAGTCGCCTAAAGTGAAAATAACAAAAACTTTTATTTATGTTTATTTGTTTATTTGAAACAACACGGCTAAGATTTTTTTACTCTTTATTTATTTAGGGTCTTTGATCGTTATTGAACATGTGTATTAGAAAAACAATACCTCAAGAAAACACTTAATAAAATCCAGACAGACAATTCGAAGGATGACATAAATAATGTTAATAATGTGCCAGACATCCACACCAATTGCCTGGTCTCAAACTAGAAAAAATTCTGCACTCAGCACTCAGACTAGAACCAATTTAGAAGAGTTCATTTTCCCAAATTCGTCCTTCCGAGAATTGAACTAATGAAATCCCAAATTTTTTTCAACTCAACATATTCAAATTACCATTTCAAGTGCACTTTAAGTCCGCTGACATAAGATTTTTTTTGTATATATTTTGGGTACGCTGAACGTGTAAATAAGATTGATAGATTTTGGTAAATTTTATCGTCAAAATCATTTTAAAGCTGTCTGCATATCAATTTAAATTAGCTAAGTTAACAAATAATACATAATAGCCAAAACTTGTTTAGTTATAATTAGTTTAATAAAAACATTACAGCTGAAAAGTGAAAAAAAGCAAAAATTAAATATCTATTGCAGTGGCAACAAGGACGCAAGCTCAGATTACTTACATATATTATATTACTTATTGACATTAACCAATATACTTGCAGTACAAAGTCGTGAACATACACATCTAGCTTCAGAAAAAGACTATCCGCTGATTTCGACAGCGTCGTCTTTGTCACTCATGCCAATGTGACATTTCGTAGTTCATCTTTTCTTTATAATATCAAGTGACGAGACGAACGAGTCATGCACATGATGGTTACCCACACGCCGTCCATAACATTGTCATCAACAATTGACAAGTCCCATGTGCCTGTAGTTTTATCAGCACCCTTACCTCTCAAAACTGGAGCGCAGTAATACTAGCATTACTGCTTGGCGGCAGAAATAGGTAGTACTTCCCTGGACGTACTTTTACAGCTTGATATTGTATATAAGTTGTGTGACTACTTAGACACCAATAAAAATTACCATCGTGTCAATAAAAAAAATACCTTATAATAAAAATATCCGTTCGAGTTTCTACAGTAAAACTGTTCAGGCGAGACAAATTGTCAGAACAGAGTTCGATTTTTGCAACGGGGTCTACTCTCGGTCTCTGTCCGACATCCGCCTGCAACAATTACTGTCAAATAAGTAATTCTCTACCAATAGGAAATGAAACTATTTTTCCGGATTTAAATTGCGTATATTTGTTTTTTCAAACAAACCGACGTTTCGGGCCCTTTACAGATCCCATGGTCACGGTTGACGATGGTTGTCAGTCAAAAAAAAAATTGAAAAAATAGTTTCATTTCCTATGTGTAACAATCGCGAAAACCTAAGAACTCGATAAATACTCTACCAAATTAAAAGAGCTTCATTCATATCATGGATCTACGTATTGGGCCTGGCTGTACTGCTCGCGCATTTGAAACCTCCACAATTTTATAATGCATTCCTCTGTTAGCAAAATATAAAAAAAAAACTTTTTTAATCCACTAATGTAAATTGCAGAGACGTGCTTGAATAAAAAGGTTTTAGTACTTTCAACTGAGTTCGTTAGCATAAGTTGTTAGAAGTATGGAAAGTTGTTTTCTTGTGACTTTTGGATGGAAATCTCAAGCGTTCGTTTGATCTATTGTTTTTTTTTATAATATAGCTATAGTGCGGTGGAATTTGTTATTTCCAAGTTTAATTAAAGTCGTGATATAATTATAACAATTTTTATTCATGCCTCCCTGAATGAACACCTACACATTAATAAAATAGAGCTTAAATATAATAAAAATTTTTTACACAGACAGAATTGAAGCCCAACTTAGGATGGTCCTGAAATTTGTGTGTGTGTGCATGATTGCCTGCGTGTATGCATAAGACTACTCGTGTGTAAGTGTGCGTGCGTATATGTGCATGAGTATGTACGCGCGTAGGTATGTGCAATTGTGAAGAAAAGCTTTGTAAATCTGAGTATTCTTTCAAAATTCGTTACTTTCTCAGGCAATCTGAGATCATGGAGAAATTAATGTGGTACCATCTTCTTACAATTAGAGCGTGCGGACAACGTGCGTGCAATTTCCTTTTAACACGAAAAAGGTAATAGAAAAGTTAAGAAATATATTTTTCTTTAAAAAGTTGATTAATAACGAGTAAATCTCTAAAGAAGCCAGAAAATTTTGACAATATCTTAAGACCGCAAACGTTGCACGACAAAAGGACGAGCGTGCTTGAATAATGCGTTGCGTAACCAAGCTTCGTTTGCTAAGAAAGAATAACGATGCTAATAAATAACTTTCAAGTCGTGAGAAGTTGCAATAATCGAGAAAAATTTACAAGGTTGCCAGCAAATTGGGTTTTTAATTCTTTACCCGCTAGATCTTACAATTATTTATTGTCTAAGGCTAATTAGGAACTTGAATTTTTAAGTAATATGTAATATAAATAAATAACAATAGTCTTCACAAACTTACAAATCAATGAAGGGGCAACGTATACGCTTCTACAGTAAGATTTTAGTTGATATTCAAATTTGCCATTTTATGACATTTAAAAACTGTAAGGAAAACAAATAAAATTAAAAAGGTTCACCTCTGCTTACTTGGATGACAGAAATCCGTAGTATTAACTCGTTTAACTATTGCAGCTGATCGATCGATCTATAGTATTTGAAATAAATAAATGACAGTGTACAACTATATATTTACAAGAAAGAGCAACACCTGGAGTTTCTTGTTCATTCTTCTCTGCCTAATTTGCTTACGTATGAAATAAAGATTATTTAACTTTGGCTACTAACAAATTGACTGCATGTTTGCAATTGATGCGTGAAATCGTAATCAACTTCATGTAGCCGAGACCTCGACTGCATGCAGTTCATGCGTGACGTCGTAATCAACTTCATGCAGCAGAGGCCTCTACTGCATGACGGTGATAATGATTTCATGCATTAACTGCATGCAGTCGATCTCGGTTGCATGAACTCGGTTTCGACAGCATGCAGTTAATGCGTGAAGTCGTTATCCGAGTCCTCGACTGCATGAAGTTGATAACGACATAACGCATCAACTGCAAACATGCAATCAATCTTTAGCAGCCTTAGCGCCCAGTTACACGAGGAGAAAGTTTTCGCGCGGCCGCCTTGTGGCGACCCTTCGCCTTCGTTAATGGCGAATCTGATTCTTTTTACTAGGCAACAACATTTAAATTCCTCTGAATAATACAACACTCGGTGGCCGCGCGGGCCGCCGCGTAGATGAATTCAAGCCAGACTCGCCCGCGTGTCCGGGACGCTCATTTAAGTTGAAACGTAAAAGCGTATTTTGCCATGACAGTTAGACGCACGCGATCGCTCCGCGGCGGCAACGTGGACTCCGCTCGACGACCGCGCGGCGGCCGCGCGGGGTGGACGCAATGAAATTCGAGTCGAATAAATGCGCCCTTAGACTTTAATAAGTCCTACATATAGACGAAAGGAAATAAGAAAAGGAAGTCCACCAACGGTAAACTAGTGTGGCACAGCATCGACAGGACCAACCGGCTACACAGAGGACACAGTTGTGCCTGTCTCAACTGCAATACTCCATGAGATAGTGGAGTACATCAAACTTTATAGCCACCCCTGAGTGTCAACCGGTTGGAGTCCCGCTACAACTTAAATTTTAATTCGTATGTGGTGAAAGTGCCAACCGAATCTGTCGACCTTCGTGAACGAGAAGCTTTGACCGTAGGATGTCGTATACCGACGATTCAACTGTCAGTTACCAGCCGCCATATTGCGCCACATGTCGCCGGCAAGTGCAATTCATGTAAATTAGTTATTCTAGTATTATATTACGTTACATCTTGTATGTGCGTGTCTTTAATGTACGTATTATATTCATTCATTTCGTAGATAGTTATTTTTACTGGATTTCTCACTCTTTATCTCTTGTACGCTGTTGCCCGCTAATGACCTCTGATCTCACTGCCTTGGGTTAGCAGGAGAGATCTTTTTTGGTTTAGTTTAACCACCTTCGCTTGCCTTCTGTATAATTTGCATTTGTTTGGACGACTAAAGATTATATATATTGTTTTTGTTGTTGATGATATCAACAATCGTTGATCGTTTTATTTGGTTACTAGTTCATCAATCAACAATCGTTGATATGATGAAAGCATACTTTCTATGGTTTAAACTAACTGTTACTTTTTAAAACTAAATTTGAACGCTTTGTACAAAATTGCGTACAGTACTATTTCAAACTAAGAATGAAGAATAATAGGTCTACTTCCACGCCCGCCAAACAACAAAGTTAAAGAAAATAAAGTAGGAAAGAAAACTATTTTTAACTGAGTTCAAAAAAGGGGAGGTTCTCCATTCGTCTGTATTTTTTTGTATGTATGTTAAAATTAATGAAATGAATTTTTTTTTTCACGAAAAGAAAACATGGTTCCTCGCAAAAACTATGTCGATAAGATGTTTATATGAAATGTATTGTTTCTCGAACTCCATAAAATAGAACTAAGAATTATTTAGTGCTTTTTTTGGAATTATTATAAAAAGAAACTAACCAAAAAGAAATACCGGTCAAAGAAACATAATAACACATTCATTCAACACAATTAGTATATTCGGGATCAGGCCGAATACTAAATATTCGCCCAGGAGCGTGACTGAATAACCGAATATAAAAGAAACATAATATGTATAATATATGGAGACATGTAAACATTTTATTGTACTTCAAAATCAGTTACAAATTTTAACAAACAATTTAAAATATTAGTGTAGGTACAAACACGAGATTATCCCACCAAGGGATGTTTTTCAATATATAAGTTTCTTCCAACTAACCATTGAAAATCTGAGATGAAAGTTGGTTTCTGCGTTAGCAAAAAAATAATGATAAAGAAATTGAATTAACTGCTCAATAAATACACAGATAAATTTATTATATCTCTTTTATATTTACTCTGTTTTTTCTTATTTCGTTCTCCTGTTTTTCGGTGTTCGGAATTCGGCAGAATACTTCGGTCGAAAGATTCAATATTCATATGCGCCCGAATAGCACAAAATAAGCTAAATAGACTGAATACCAAATAATAACGACGAAGCCTGTTGCTGATTTATATTTGTGTCTTCCTGACGAAGCCTACGTTGCAGATTGACATAATTGTCTAATTAATTTAGTTTTTAAATTAATTGAATTGTATTGTAAAAACAAATTTTTCGTTGACCGATTAAACAATAACCTAATATTCAATGCAACTCTAGTTAATAATGCAGTGGCGGATTTGCCCTAAGGCCCAATAGGCATCGTATACTACGCCCTGACTGCGTGCCTGGGCCTAGGGTGACCAACACCGTAAATCCGCCACTGATAATACATCCGTCAGCTAGCGTAAGAAATTAATTTTCTAACTTAATAGTACGTGACCGATTGACTTCTTGCATTGTAGAACGACAACAACCTCTTAGTTAACAAAGGGTCATCAAGAAACGTTGAGACCGAGTGCACTAGAAACAATGATAGTAATATATAACACACTTAGAGCAGTATAGCGACCACCGCACTCCGCTACAAATAACGTGTCGTTAGAGCACCTCGCTCCATTTACACTACACATTTACGTGTTTAGAATATATAGAATGAGCATTTGTGCGGACACAGTATATTAAGCACTAACTTGTTCACTTGCTTATATTAAGTAATCTATACATATACTAATATTTAATACGTGAGAAGAAGAATCTCTTTGTTTGTCAATTAAAAAATGATACTCACACTGACGTGATACGTTCGCTGTACATTCTTATTTTCAAAATTAGTATTATTTAATAATTAGTAGCAGTAGAGCTTCTTGTGAAAGAGTTCGTCCAGGGTAGTAGTGCTACCTTACCTATCTTTGCCGCCAAGCATTAATGTCAGCATTACTGTGTTCCGATTTAGAAGGGTACGGGTGCTGGTGAAATTACAGGCACATGGAACTTGTTAACTTACGTCTCAGGGTGACGGGCGCAGTAGTAGTGCCCCTCAGATCTTTGCAACTTAAAGCTCTGTGTGGCACTGTAACTGTTATGAACAGGCGTGTAGCTTACCATCAGGCGCACGACTTATTCGTCCCGTTACTTGATGTTATAAAAAAAATTATATAGTGACACTATTTTGTTTTAATATTTATTGTAACTAATATTACGATGCCAGACGCTATACCAACTAAGCCACGGAACGAACCAACGGACCTAACGAATTTTTCTATGTGCTTGCGTCGTGTCTTTGTACTTGGTTTTTCAACGACTTTTTAGTCGTAGCGCCATCTATTATATATCTATTATACATCTACTATACATCTATTATATCATATAAGGTTCGAATCGGACCGGATCGAAGGAATTTTTTCTGAGTGTTTTTTCTCAGTGTTCGATCTTTGTATTAATAATTATAACAAACTAGTGGAGTAATTTCACAGAAAATAATTGAATATCAATTCAATAAAAAATTTAATTAATATTACGATGTTTTACTATACATTTATTTTTGTGAAATTACGCCACTAGTCTGTTATAATTATTAATACAAATACTCGGTTTTACTTACGACGAGTGAGAGTATACTTATGACTTACGATGTACTAACGATTGCCGTAGAAAGAATCACTAAAAGTCAAATCATTGTTCCCCGAGGATACTTACGACGAGAATGAAAATACTAACGTATACTAACGATATACTAACGAACTGTATATAGGTCATTTCTGTCCCGTTTAGTGGGTGGTTAATTTCACAGAAACGTGCAGTCCCCAAAATATCTCGGGGTTAAGAAGTTACTGGGTACAAATAGCCAAATTAGCTGAAAATTCTGTTCAAGATTACTGATTTACCCTTATTCTGTACATTTATATCACTCTAACAAAAAATCTAAGCTATTTTTACGTAATTATGTGCACTTATACTTGTTTGAGGACTCTTGTTGGCGGCAAGGGTAAAGCGTCGATTTATTGCCTGCGCGTGACCCACATAACACGCTCCGCTTGCCATTGTTTCGCCACTCTAGAGGCTTAGCGCTGTAACCGTCCGTTTTACCCTATATCTTTAAATATAACAAGTTTAATGTTTTGTAACTTACGAATTGACTTTGTGTTTCCATTTAGTATTCAACGAACTTCGTCTTTATCTTTAGAATTTAATAGGAACTGAATATTTTTAGCTTTCTAGTAATCGTAAACTAAATTCGGTTAGAATAAACATATTTATTCTAGATGTACATATATAAATAATAAAGAAATAAATTAGACAACATTACACATGTTTTAGAGACTGCAAGAAACTTATCTCAAAATACTACAGTCCAAATCGTACGAGGAAACCGAAGATCTACTGAAAACACACACACGCACGCACGCACGCACGCACACATGCACGCGCGCGCGCGTTGTAAGATTCAAATTTAAAATTAGAGCTTAGTTGGTATAGCGTCTAAAAAATACATGTTATGCCGACCCCACCTAGAGTGGGATAAGGACAGGAAGAAGAAGAAGTTGGTATAGTGTCTGGCACGATAAATCGAAGGAATTTTGGTGATGTGAAAATTAAAGTTGAAATTAAACGGAAGAGCGGTGCCTCCTGATACAGGCTTGATAAGCTTAGTAGGAGGTACCATCCACTGTTAATGTAAAGTTAATTGTATTACTGAAATAAACATTTTTTATTATTATTATACGTTGCTCCGATCGCAAAGTAATAACTAAAACAATTCTGTTATGGAAATCGGCAACGATGGTACCACAAACACACAGATATAGAATATAATAATATACTATATAGAATAAAATAATATACTTTATAGAAAAGTTCAATTCAGAGATGACGACACCGTGAAAATGTGGTGTGCAGACCACAAGACCACGGAGGTCGTCATGTTACTGGTACTTACACGCTTGACACTTAAGACTTAAATTCAACTCTATATTGCATGCGATAAGTACGGTCCAAAGAACAAAGTATCAAACTGACTTATAGTACTGGGAGTTTATACCGATATGGGACAAATGTTACAATATTTTTTATGATATCAAGTGACTGGACGAAGAAATCGTGCGCCTAATAGTAAGCTACACGCCTGTCCATAACAGTTGCAGTGCCACTCAGAGCTTTACATCACAAAGATCTGAGGGGCACTGCCACTGCGCCCATCATCCGTCATAGTTGACAAGTCCCATGTGCCTGTAATATCACCAGCACCCTTACCATTCAAAACGGAACGCATTAATGCGGCAGAATTAGGTAAGGTGGCAGTACTTCCCTGGACGAACTCTTTCACAAGGAGCTCTACTGCTAATTATTATGTTACGTCGTAACAAAAAATAGTACTCATATTTTGATACGATAATATCATATGTCATATGTACTAAACAAAAATCAAAAACAAAGACCTGCAATAAGCACACAGAGAAATTTGTAAGGTCTGCGAACTCGTTCCGTAGCTCAGTTGGATAGTGATTGCCCATTTTGGCAAAAAAAATGTGTTATCCGATCTTTGCATCAATAACAATCAAAATTTAATTTGTTCTTTTTTCAACTTGCTTTGACTTGCAAGCCGTCGCTACACAAAATTAGTAGCTATTTTATTCTATATTAAGTAACTTATTGTACTAATTTTTTTAATAAACAGAACAGACAGATATAGTAAATAAAATTAAAGAAAAAAATTTGTTCAGTTCTTTATTACACACTGCACTCACTTAAAATGTCCATACCACAGACCAATACCAATCGCATTTCTTTAATACGTACAATATATTATTTCTTACGAGAGCGAGGGAATCGGCCAATATTATTGTGAAGACAGTACGCGTTAAGCGCTACTTTTTCAGAGAAGACTCAGTCTGTAAAATATAATGAATTCATTCTTAATTGTACCTTAAATTCAATTCAATTTAATGTAATTCTTAATTAATTAATTCTTTAATAATATATTCTTTAAATAAAGTTAAATAAATATATATAAAATGTATGTTAAATTATTAATGGGCTTATACCTAACTTTATTTATTTATTTTTATTTACGTTTTTTAGCCGATTTCTTTTTATTTGTTGATAACTTTTTGGTTTCACCTCGTAGCTACTGCAGAGACGACAGGTGGAGGTATGAATAAAACAGCGAATACTGCATATTTCAGATGCGGGCTCCGACCCGTACGGGAAGCACGGACCATGTAGCACGAAACGGAAAAAAATAACGTACCCGGAATGTCTTTTGTGACCCCAAGGGGAAACTCAAATATGTATTACTTAGTTTTGTAAATGTTGTTTGTATTTTTCGTTGTAAGCTATATTTAAATGAATAAATGAAATATTCTTTTCACCTCACTAGCTCGGAAAGATTTTTTTCGCATTACAAATCTGCATGCAAAACCGATTTTTCTACGCTAGCGTGGAAAAGGTTTTTGAAATTCGAACTTGACTGGACTGTGAAGCACCTAACTTTTTCTTTCAGTGAAAAAAAAAACGTAATGACACGTTCAACTACGCGATTTGTCTTACATTATTTATATCGTTGGTATATTTGATTCCTATTATTGTTGACATTAATTATTATAAACAATTATTAGTCAAAGAAATAAACTGATTTGTTATAGTTCCATTGTTTTTCTTTCATCTACTATTTTCCTCGCTATAGTGAGGTGAAAAGTTCTGTGATTCTCTCGGCAGCAAAGTTGCTTTGCGTCGCTTGCTTTGAAACCCTCGCTACGCTGAAGATTCTATTTTGGAACCACTTGCTTCGCTCGTTGTTCAATCTTAGCACCCTTCACTTGTTCAGGTTTCAATACAAGCACTCGCGTCAAACAACAACTTTGCAGCCTTGCGTAACCAATAACAATTTCACCTCATTAGCTCGGAAAGACTTTCTTTGTCATTAGAAATCTGCGCGCAAAAGCGTTTTTTGCACGATAGCGTGGAAAAGGTTTTTGAAATTCGAACTTGACGATGGACTGTGATGCACCTAACTTTTTCTTTCAGTGAAAAAAAAGATAATGGCACGTTCAATTAAGCGATTTGTCGTACATTACTTATTTATGTAACATAAATCCGTTGGTATATTTTATTCTTATTATTGTTCACATGAAATGATACCTAATTATTATAGAAAGGTGGAATAGAAAACAATGATAGCTTAAATAAAATAAAATAAATTGTGTTTATTATTTTAATTCGTCGAAGAACTAAAATAATTTCAATAATCACTTAATCACACAAAATAAAAGTACAAGCAAGAATAAAAATTGATGAGGTGTAAATTCAGAACGCATCCGAAGATAAACTTTTTCTTTTCAATAAAAAAGGTTTTATAGTTCAACTGTTTTTCTTTCATCTACCATTTCCCTCGCTATAGTGAGGTGAAAAGACGTGTCTTTCGCTCGGCAGTAAAGTTGGTTTACGTCTCGTGTCTTGAAAACCTCGCTACGCTCAGGAATCTATATTTAAACCACTCGCTTCACTCGTGGTTCCATCTTAGCTACCTTCGCTTGTTCAGGTTTCAATACAAGCGCTCTCGACAAACAACAACCTTGCAGCCCTACATAACAAATAACTATTGTTGCACGTTGAAAATTGCAAAGACAACCGCCAAGCAGTAATGTGAATTACTTTTGAAGGGTTTTCTTTACAATTATAATTATTTGTGCAAATTGAAAAAAAATAATTCTCATTCTTTGTATTTTTTTTTATGGAATAACGATGCCATTACAATAATATGATAACTTTTATTTGATGTTGCAACTAGAACAGTCTATATGCCACCCAACTTCTCAATACTTACAACAGAATCATTGGGCTCTTTAAATTGGCCTCAACGAGATGTTGGCATATATATGATGACTTTCTAGAATTTTTGGAATGCACTGTTTTTTGAAATGTAAGTGTTATCAAATAAAATAGACGACAATTCTGCTCTTAAGGTCGATTTCTCTATGACGAAACTTAACACTTTCCAATTAATTTGACTTGTTTGTTTCACTTTTACGGCATATTTGTTCAGTCGCCTGCGGTTTATTATGATTAACACTAAGAATATTTGTTTAGGCTACTCCGTTTGGGTTCAAAGCAAGGCTGTTTATTACCAAAGATCAATACACCTAAAACAGAGCAAATGAGTAATAAGTAGACATGTAAATAGCAATTTATTTACCGGCGCAAAACCTCTTTGACCTCTGGAATTTAAATGACCTGGACCGGATGAACCGTACCTACCTCAATTTAAAGTAACATTTATTTGGAACACGAAGTATATTTCTTTATAGTGTATATATATATACATTTATTAGTAAGTACAAGTTTATTTAGATATATTTTTTATGCATATGTATTTATGTGGGTATAATACATCGTTATTTATTTATTAAGTACTTGATAAATTGTAATAGAAGTTATATATAATTTAATTCGTTTTTATTTATAAATTGGCACATTACTTCTCCCGCTCCGATTAGCTTTCCTCTGCCTCAAAAGTTGTCTGGAAGAGATCGCTCTTAGCGATAAGATCGCCTTTGCCCACATTAGTTTTAAGTTGTTCATGTACTGTCTTGTTCTTGTGTGTGAGCAATAATGTGTATCTATCTATATTTCTTTTGGTGTAATTTGATAAATACCCACTTTTCTTACAATGTTAACGAGTTAGATACTAATTATTTTTTTGCAAATTAAAAAGGAGGACGTAATAAACTTTCATTCTCAAACCATCCATTCCATTCCTCCATTCATCCATTCCAGTCATTTAGCTTCAGAAATGCTTTGCCGCTGCAGAAAAATATGCATGCAAAGGAGTTCTCTTTTTTACGGATGTTCACGAAGAAATCATCAGTGTGCACTTGGACTTCGAACGTCTTTGCATCGTTATTTTATTAACGTATTGTATTATAGTCTTAGAATAATAACGTATAGAATGATAGTTTCATTTCAAAGGAGCTGTCACAAGGGAGGCAAAAATCGAATTCATGTAGGCTAGATTTAGTAGTAGGTTAATTTTCGGTTTTAGTGAATATTTAAGTTGACCTTGAGCACTGAAGGCCCGCCCGCTCGTGTAGGCCCTTTTGGCGCGCTTCAATTTGCCTCACTTAGCGTGTGCGGGCTAGGTTTCTATGCGTTATTATTCTAAGATTATAGTATATAACACGAGGAGTGATTTTATCTCACTCTTTCACAGGCAGCTTTACGACTTCTTCTCTAAGTACACATCATCATTTCAGTCTAAAGACGTCCACTGCTAGACATAGGCCTCCCCTAAGTTCGCCACGACTTATACTGCTTGCATCCAGCGGACTCCCGCGACCTTCAACCAGGTAATCGGTCCACTTTTTGGGCGGTCTGCCCACACTGCGTCTTCCGTTACGCAGTCACCACTCGAAACCCCTTTAATCCCATCGGCTATTTGTTCTGCGAGAAATGTGCCTCGCCCGCTGTCACTATAAGCGTTGCAATTCTTGGGGCTATGTCACTGGCTGGTATGAAACTGTGTTTTGTTGCGTTGACTATTACTAACTTGTGCAATTAGTGATTGTAGGGGTGCTAGTTAGTTCAAATAACAGTGGCTCAATATCCGGAGAGTCCGACGACGGTCTGAGAAACAAACTTGTCTCAACTGTGGAATTTAATCCATTTACCTAGCAAGTAATTAAATTGTTGTACCGGAAAGTTTAATATTGTAATATCATAATTTTTATTGAATTGATATTCAAACATTTTTATGTGACATTACTCCACTAATTTGTTATAATTATTAATACAAAGATCGAACACTCAGAAAAAAATCCTTCAATCCGGCCGGATTCGAGCCGACGTCTTCTAGCATACCGTGCCAGATGCTATACCAACTAAGGCACGGAACGAACCAGCAGACCTCACGAATTTTTCTATGTGCTTGCGTCACATCTTTGTACTTGGTTTTTCAACGACTTTTTAGCCATAGCGCCATCTATAAAGAAATCTATGATATTTTGCAGGATTTTTTTCTGAATGTTCGATCTTTGTGATATCTAACTAAATATACCATGATTACCAGCGTAAAATACTTTAAAAAATTATAAAACACACTGGAAACTGTAAAGGTACCTGACTGGGTGAAGAAAATACTTTCATAGATTTCTCAAATGGCGTTACGGCTAAAAAGTCGTTGAAAACCAAAATCAAAGATCAGCAAGAAGCACATAGAAACCAACAGACCTTAGTTGGTTCATTGGTTCATGGTTGGCTCAGTTGGAAGAGTGTCAGGCACGCAGCGAAGTGACTTTTTGGTTAGTGTTAATAATTACAACAAACTATTTGAGTTATTTCATAAAAAATAATTGAAAAAATTGAAAAAATAATTGAGAAGGTAGTAAAACCTTGTGATATTAAATAAAATTATAAAACAGTTGCACCAGCTCTAATACAAATTTATTTTTTAACTCTTTCGTCTCTTGTAGCCTTAGACTATCCTTTATTGTTTTCCATCCTCTAAGTTTGTAGCGCAGATGTGGCGCAGACTACCTGCCCATATCCAAGCATGCCTATCGATTGCTTCCTGCAAGAAAAAGTTGACAGCGCATTGAAATCTCTTTGTTCTTTGCATTTCATATATATCAAATCTGTGTTATGGCGTTTTACGAGTATATTTTTTGTATTTATATACTTATACGTTATTTTACTTATTGTGTCCTGTATTTAGGTCTGCAGGAAAAAAAATCTTTTAGAAGTAAGCGGTACCTTTTTTGTGTTTTCCTATCCAATAAATGACTAAATAAATAAATAAATGCTTACATAAGTCTCTCATAAATCTGTTATAATAATAAAGTTTTATCCACAAGCACTTTTGAATAGTCAAAATCACGCAAGAGATTACAAAATAAAAGACATATTAAGTAAAAAAACTAAAAAAAAATATTAACTCTGCGCATTTTTATCGGTCTAATCGTCTTCCTTTACACACACGCGCGATTTTAAGCAGCGATGCAAACACGATGCGGTCGGGCGTTTGCATCGATGCAATCGCCTATAAATCGCAAGTGTAGTGATACAATCACACGTTTCGTGAAACGCGTGCGTTTGCATCGCTGCTAAGAGTCGCCTGTGTAACCACTCTAAAGGTCACTTTGTATTGTTATTGCGCTTGACATTATTTTAACGATTTTTATTAACTAGCTAGGGAATATTTGCTTTAAATCTGTCGTCTTACGTCTTCAACGAAATGCCGCACGATTTACGAGCACACAACAAGCGATATCAATTGGAATGTTTACCTTAGCACATTTGAACAATTTGCGTTTTCGCAGAACAACTTGTTGTTTACGAAATTCGTAAAACCAAAGCAAATAAACAAATGAGTGTACCAGTAGATTTCTTATTTTATTTTTGACGTCTGATAGAAATCAGAATCTTCACATCAAGAGGTATGAAAGCATCATATATAAGAAAAACTTGGTAATTAATTATTTTTTGTATATGAAAATAGCATTCAAATATAAATAATTGTACCCATACCAATTTAATGAGCTCAAATACGATACTTCTATTGTAAGCAGTTGAGGGGTTGGATAGTCTGCAGACTGTCCTGCTAGCAGCATCAGATCAAGGTTACCATATTATTGTAATGTCATCGGATTTCAATAGTATACCTGTGGGAAATATTTTCATTAATGTTTCATTAAGTAGGTAGGACACATCTTTTTTTTAATGCACACCCCTGACCCACACCTGACCTGATGACACAGGTGCCATGGACACACAAATAGACAAACACAAATTACACCCAAACTCACGAGAGAAATAAATGTAGGCCTTACAGGTAACTCCTTTCCAACAAAAAAAGAATTATCGAAATCGGTTCACAAATGTGGGAATAATTGCATATATATATTGCATATATATATTATGTAGGCAGCAAACAAGCATACGGCCCGCCTGATGGAAAGCGGTCACCGTCGCCTATGAACGCCTGCAACACCAGAAGCAACACGAGCGCTTTGCCAACCCTTCTCAAACCCCTTTTGAAGAACTCCATGCTGTATTCCTGCGGGAAACCTCCGACAGGGAGTTCATTCCACAAACTTATTGTACGTACCTCCTTTTTTAAAGTCGGTTAAAAATATAAAACGAGTAAAAAGAAAACAGAAACAAACCAAACAAAATAAAATCGCGACACTGACAGGTACAGCCCAAATCAAATATCTACCATTAATTTATTATACTAGCATTCGTAACTGGTTAATGGTGAAAGCTGGATAGAGAAAATATAAATGATGAAAATGGTTTTGTATTTTTTTTGCAGTTGCGTGGCATGCCTGTGACACGTGAAACCGTTCGTTTATTTCTCTATTTTTTATACCACAATGCAAACCATCAAGTCTCTTTGTGTTTCCGAATAGCTGCGAGTTTTTGCATCGAAATCGCTTGATGAAAAATTATAAAAATTCATTTGAAAGTTTTATGGCAAACATTTATATTTTAATAGACTTTATTTTTACCGATTTTACAGCCTTAAAACTTTTGTACTCGTATTAAATGTTTATAAAAATATTCATTTATAAATAACTATTTTTAACGCCCGACACATAAAATGGAGTTACAAATCTGTAGCTTTTGGTGTTTTTGTCTGTATATAATCAATAATTCAAGAGGACAGGACTACTACTGCGTTCCGGTTAGAAGGGTAAGGACACGTTCAAATTAGCCGCTGTTAGAAGCGCTGCAGCCGCGCGGCGGCCGCGCTGCAATCGCGCTGCAATCGCGCAGCGGCAGCACGACTGTCGCGCTGCTGAAGTGCGACCAAATTTTTAGTAATGTTTTATCTTTCGACTCAGTTACGCGATGGATTCTGACGAAGAAACATTACTTTTACCTAGTTATTGGAGCACACACTTTACATGTAGGTATTAAAAATGATTCACCTGCTATGTTCTTTTCAGTTGTAGTTTCAGTTTCAAAATTGTCAATACATTTTAGATATCAATTTTCCCATGGTTTTTTTTTATCCAGTCGATTGGAATGACAAGCGGAACTGCTATCCCATATTGCAGGGTGTTATTTTATATTCTTTATAAAGTCTTGAATTCGATTTGATTAATTATATATAATTTGAAAAATTTACATGTGTACATGAAAAATTTACACTAACCGTGACTGCAAGCAAGCGTGACAGCAGCGCGTCTAACAGCGGCTAATTTGAACGCGCCCTTTGACTTGTCAACTTATAACTTAATACAGCTCTACCAACTTAAATTATATTTTACTGTAAACTATTTAGCAATTTTTATCGCAAATTATATTAATCAAAATATAATTAGAACTGAAAACATGTTCAGAAACGCAAACAAATTCGCTTCTGACCCTCGCTGGTCGCTGCCTTGACACGCTTACTATGCTCGCTCAGCTCGTGCTGCTTTGCCTTGTCATAAGCTAACCTAACCTACTGAATAGGGGGCAACCACGATTTGACCTATGTACATATACTTATTTTCTTTTAAACTACCATGGTGTCCGTGTGTAACATTAATAATTTTGTCGAAACAAACATTCAGCGTCGTAAACTGTATTATGGAGAACAGACACTATCCCCTCTGCACCTTCACGCTCTAACATCGAACAGACATGTATCACGGCCACGTAATTTTCCTGTGAACAGTACGGCTAAACATTGGCCTCCGCTTGGTGGAACGTATCGTGATCACAATCCAGCTGAACATGAAGTAGCCATATTAGAAAACAGTGCCGTTATGCAAACCGGCTAGCCGTAATGTAACACGGTGCTTTATACAATACAGCGACGACATATATCTATGTTTGTCTGTCTGTGGCATTGTAGCTCACAAAAAGATGGGCTGATTGAAAGCATTTTTATTTGGAAGCTAATTTAATTGGGATTCTTCTTAGCTAGTTTGATGAACAGTATTACTATTTAAAGATCAGATGTTTTCTCAGTTGTACGTTAACGACGATTGACTAAAAAGTCGCAAAATTTATATTTCTTTTATTTTCACTTGTCCGATCAACGAGGATGTTGGAAGGGTGCTGGTGAAATTACAGGTACATGGGACTTGTCAACTCATGTCTCAGGGTGACGGGCGCAATGGCAGTGCCGCTCAGGTCTTTGCGATTTAAAGCTCCGAGTAGCACTGCAACTGTTATGGACAGGCGTGTACAGGCGCTTACCATCAGGCGCATGACTTGTTCGTCCCGTCACTTGATACTATACAATAAAAACCTAAAAATTTGCTTTATGACGCATCTGAAGATGAGTTTTAATGATATGAACTTCGAATTTAAACACGAAATCTTGCGAATCCTTGTTGTTATAATTTATGTGTGTATATTTACGGATATATTTCCTGTTTTCCAGATACCATAAAAATGTATATGAAATATTAGATCTTCTAACTTTCTGAGGATCCAATATCTATACTAATTATTTTACGTGCCTGCACCCCAGTTTCTCAGGAATTTCTTACACTCGGATCAGAACAACGAAATTAACTTTGAAGCTGGGTAGTCCGAAAACACCTATATGGACGCTTGTCAATTTAGAAAAGATTCAAATTCAAATTCAAATTCAAAATAATCTTTATTTCATAGGTAAGCATTATTACACTTGAAATCGTCACAATGGTTAAACTCTACCGCTCATTCGTAAGGCAGATTCCCCTGAGAAAAATGAGCAAGAAACTCTAGGGGTTGCTCTTTGTAAATAACGTTTACAAAGAGATTGATTATATCGTCAATTTGTCCTACCAGAAAACGAACCTGGTACGTCCTATCACCAAGATCTTCGAAACATTGAATTTTTCTTTTAAGTACTACAGACATTACATATCAAACTCTCCACCCTACAGTAAACGGATTTTAGGTCCACTGATTTCTAACTAAGAACGTTTACCTTACCTATACTATTCATCAAGATAATGGGGTCAAAGTGACTAACCTCCGATACGCAGATGACACCACCCTTTTTACATCATCGGAAGTTGAAATGGCGGAGCTGATGGATCGGTTGGAAACAAATAGTCTAGAAATGGGTCTTGCTATGAACAAATCTAAGACTAAGCTCATGGTGATAGATCGTTTCGCGACTATTCAACGTACTAACCTCCTGCAGGAATACGAGACCGTGGACCAGGTTCAATATCTGGGCTCTTTTATAACCAGCGGCAGTTGTGAACATGAAATATGAAGACGAATTGGGATGGAAAGACAGCAATGGCTCAACTGAGCATGTTATGGAGAGACAGGAATATCAGAAACCGAACTAAAATACTTCTAATTCGCACTCTTGTCTTCCTCCATCTTTCTATATGGTGCAAAGACATAGACACTGAATGTCGCCAACAGGCAAAGAATGAACCGTGGACAGCCGCCGCACCAATGTCTCTGTACTTGAGGAACTCAAGATAAATAATGTACAGTGTCTTCAATTTGTATGCAGCGTGTGATACGCTATTTTGGTCACGTGACACGTAGAGATGCTGATAACCTAGAACGTTTGATGGTGACAGGGAAGGTGGAGGGAAAGCGACCTAGGGCAGGACTCCCAAAAGGTGGTCGGATCAGATCTCCGAGCAACTGGGGATACCTGTCAGCGCCATACTACATCATGCGACTGAGCGCAACCGATGGAGGCACAAGGTTGGCAGGATGAAGTGGAGTCACGATCCTCACGATCGAAGAAGAACATCTTACCTGTACGCAATAATTAAACATTAACATGACCAAAACTTCTTAACCCAACGTGTTTCTCGTGAATAAAGTTGCCATGATAAAATGGATCGAATTTCTACATGAACAAATGACATGCCATTACCTCATTTAATCTCTTATTTTTATGGGATATCTGAAATTGCATCGTTACGAGGTATTTTTAGGTTTAGTGCAATGTATTACAAATATAAAGCCTTTTCGGTATTTTATGCAATGGTTATGTTAAATAATATTTATATCCCGTTATGTCCTTTTTAACAGACTTCAAAAAAAAAGAGGAGCTTCTCTATTCGACTGTATTATTTTTTGTGAACCAGTTGTATGTATGTTACGCGATAACTCGCATTTGTGAACCAATTTTGATGATTATTTTTTTGTTGGAAAGAAGATACCTCAGATGTGGTCTCATTTAAATTTGAAGAAAGTACTCCACCGCTAAGGGTGAGGTGATTAATGACTTTTGAAGTCAGTTTTTTAGTACTCTGTACTGTGATTATTCTTAATTAAAAATCGTAGTATTACTACTACCCTAGTGCGGTCACACTCCACTAACAGACGCATTATTTTCCGATAACATCATTTAAGTAATTGTTCGACCAACTATATTATTATTAAATATTCCGATATCATATTCTAATTACTTACTTTTTTAGGTTCCACGCAAGATACCTTTTACAATGACCATGTCGTAGCCATATGGCAATGAGATGAATTTGCACTCAAATTATTCAGCGTAACACGGACTCAGATAATCAGGCTCGATACCAATCCGGTTACACGTCTCACGCACAACTAAAATGAGGCTCTCTAAAGCATTGCAATGTTTTGATACTTGAGTTATAGTATTAAATTTAAAATATGTATAATTAGAGAAACAATACTTTTTTGTTCAGAGAACTACCTATAAGAAATTAGCGTATTCCATCCTGACAAAAAATTATAACCTAAATAAGGACAATATTTATTTGTAATGAATATCATAATTATCACATTGATATTTATATATTTTTGTGAAAATATTCCACTAGTGTGTTAATACTATTATAATAATTATTAATACAAAGACTGAACAAACGCAAAAAAATTATTACGATTTGACTGAACTCGAAACGGTGATGTATGCCGAAACGTGCCTTCAAATGAGACGCTTATAGAAGCGCTATAGTGGCGCTGCAGGCGCGCCGCTACTAATTTTCATACTATATTTAGAAGCGCAGTTGTAGCGCCACAGTCCTGACTCCCGTGAGTTAAGGATGCTGCCTCACCATTCTCAGAAAACGTTGTTTGTTTTACCTAGTTTAATTAAGAATTGGAACCTTGCATAATTTTATTAATAATTGCAGAATTGCAATCTAGATTTATATAGTTGTTAACACTTATTTATTACTTTTAATTAATACTTAAACCTCACGGTATTTGTGATATGCGTTCTTCTTGTACCGACATCTGACCACAATAAACCAGCTCCCGTAAGACTGCCTTTAGGTACTTTACATTAAATCGCTCGCCACTTTTGCAGTCACAATGTCAACTACTAAAATTACTGAAGCGCCACAGATGCGCGGCTGCCGCGCCATAGTCGCGCCACTATAGTGCTTCTACAAGAGTCTAATTTGAAAGCGCCCTAACCAGCACTACCGCTTAGGCTTCCAACTGAACTACAAACCTAGTCAACAGATCATACAAATTTCTCTATACTTGTTGAGGATCTTTGCGGATCTTTCGGCTTATGAAAGTAAAATAACAATTAAGATTCTCCTAAAGCGTAACAGTTTTTTATGTAAATGGCAAAGTAATAACTACTTTCCATATATTATGTTTCCGGTCTACTTTTAAACTATACGGCCTGCATTAGATACCTTTAAGGTCAGATCGAACGGGTGTCTTCTAAGTAAATCTGTGTACCATACTATTCCAGGTTATGTAGCTGTAGAGGTTCTTGTGAAAGAATATGCCGTATAAAAAAAATAGTTACACAAGTATCAAGATTTGTTTACCCAAATACCTTTAATAGGATATGGGAGTCCAATATAGAGGCGCCAAATGCAATGTCCGATGACATTTAAGCGAATCATTGAATTCTCGATGGCTGGACGATCCTACTCATAACGTTTCATAACAACGTGAGTGAGATGATTGGTCATGTTTACCCTACAGATTAGCATGAGTACTACAACCTTAAACCACATTACATGGCAATTTATCAACCCTTATACGTCTTGCTACGGCACATGATCCATGATATAATTTCGCATACAAGGGCATCATGGTTTTGAATTCTTTTTTAAAACAAATATGTATACTACATCAGCGCACTTTTATCCACCGCTGGACATAAGCCTCTCCCTAAGCACGCCATCTCTCAGTGTCCAGTGTCACCCGCATCCAGTCGCTGCCGGCCACTTTTGTCAGGACGTCGGTCGGCCGCAGATCCTTCAATACATTTGACTTGTCGCAGTCGCCACACTAGAACAAATCTGCTCCATCGGTCGTCAGCCATCCTGCAGACAATTTTAGTATATAACGTTATAACGTGTAAATAAATAAATAGTGTTTTATTATATATTATGTATGTTATTAATCTATAAGGTACGTATTTATGGGTCAATGTAACCTAACTAACTAAAGTACAAATAAATAAATAAAATAAAAATATGTGTTTATTTCTTTACTCTTCAGATTTAAATTCAACTCTCTACAATGGATAAGATGGCCCTTGAGCTGGGTTCAAGTAAATAAATAAATAAATAGTAGATAACATCTTATTTATACGTTGCTTTGATCCCATAGTAAGTAACTAAAGCACTTGTCTTTAGGAAATCGGAAACAATGAACGGTACCACAAACACCCAAACCCGAGACGCTATATAAAGATAGTTTGCTCTACATTGACTTCGGAATCGAACCCGGGACTAAGGGTCTAAACCTCTTCTTAGAGAAACCAGCAGTGGGATGTATATAGGCTTGATGATGATAAAAACCGTTGTGTCAGGACGCAACGCTTTATACATACTTAAATGGCAGGAATTGGACAACTTGTCCAATTCCTGCAACCGAAAAAATAACATTTAAGTGATCATAATACTTACATCACTATACTAAAAATAATCTAAGATGATCCCTGTGACTATTCATAAATCTATGTGGATCTAAACCAGGACCCGGGTGAAATGAAAACTGGTGTGCAAACAAACCATCGACCACGGAGGTCGGCAAAAAAAGTCGTCAATTGTAATATAAAACCTACAGTGCTGTTGAATACTTATTCAGAAGGTACTTAAGTTAATTTTTTAATTAGATAGCTTTGGCTTTCTTTCCGTTTTCGTAATTTTTAAGGACGGCCTAATAAATACAAATAAGATTTCTTTTTTTTTACCGTATAACACTCCATAACAAGCTCGTAAACAAATGGCTTTGCCTAAGATTGGTTTAAAATTTTTACGTAACTCCGACCGGCGGCTGCCGCACGAGACCCCCGCCCACCGGAAGAGCGATACATTTTTTAATGAAATTTGTTCACGCTCGGTCGCCGCATTAAATTTTCAAGCGACACGTTTCGCAGGGATGACACATCGTTCTTAAAATGCTTTAGTGGAATTATACACCAATTCCACAGTGTTTAATAATATTTTCTTCTTTATTACACAAAGAAGTTTTAGGGAATAGTGCTATAATAGCCGTAGTTTGATAGCAGCAGAGCTCCTTTTCAAAGAATTCGCCCAGGGAAATACTGCCACCTTACCTATTTCTGCCGACAAGCAGTAATGTGAGCATTACTGCGTTCCGGTTTTGTAGGATAAGGGTGCAGGTGAAATTACAGGCACATGGAATTAATCTAAAATTAACAAAATAACTATCGCGGCGAACAGACGCGGCGTATGCAACTACAACCACAACCAAGGGGCTAACTCCGAGCCATACGGATCTCCAAACACTACGGTTTCTTAAGTTCTAAGTTCATTTTCAAATTCACTTCATCGATAAAGAAAGTTTAGTGGGTCAAAGACACAGCATATCCCATTTTTACGAGGAAGTAATCTTATTTCGTTCTGAAACTTTCATACAAGCCTCGTTAAGCCAAGCAATGCTTGTGCAGCAAAATTTTCCGCTACATTTCCTAGGCACATAATTTGTAATGCAACAATGTTTTCCGTTTATAGATATGTTATTTTTTAATCCTCGAAGGCAAAAAGAAGGCTAAGTTTGAAGCTTTGTCTTCTGTTTGTGTCATTTGTGTATCCGAGTGTATGTCTGTGGCATCGTAGCTCCCAAACTAAGGGACTGATCTCAAAGTCTAAGTAGTCCCTTTTTTATTTATCTCGTGTTTTTTTTTAAGACATATTTTATTTGAATGCTAACTTAAGCTGAACGGTTTTCAGCTTTGGTGACTTTTATTCAGCTGTTTCAAGATCATCAGCTCTTTTTTTTCCAGTTAGTGAAATCGAACATTTGAAATTTGGAATACAATGGAAATCCGATGATAATATTGTTTTTTTTTTCTGTCGTCGAACTTCTCGTACTCAATCGATTATGAAGTAGCTAATACTTTTTATTTAGTTTTTATTTTTGATAACTTGCTTGGCATACCTACTTTTAAAGAGTAAAATGGTATTATAAAAAGGGAAATGATTTTAGTCATTAGCAAGAGCAAGACTGGCGCTGTGGGAGACGCGGAGGGATTGTAGTCGCTCAACGCGTTGCGGTTGCCGGTTAAACCGGTACAAATTTGCAAGTTTTTAATTGTGGTTATTAACAATTTAAATGCTCACAAATTTTGGCAATCAGAAGCTGTTGTCGATTACAGTTTCACGAAATATCGCACTATAATACAAAAGTAACTCAAAAAGTGGGCTTTTTCAGAATCGATGGAAAACTAATTACTCACTTCCCGCAAAAAATCATTAAAATGTATGTATATGTTATAGTTTATTATAGACAGTTAAACATGTCCCAAATATATTTAAAAATAAAATAGATAAAGTAATTTCATATTTTTGAATAAGGATTATTTTGGCCAGAACTACGTGTAAGCACATACGTATCTCATTTTGAGTTAAGTAGATATCTTTTGATTGTTTCTTACAATATTCTACCGACGGTTTTTTTTGACGTGTAGAGAATCAAATTTCTACGTTCAGTAATGATATGATATATCATTTCACATATTTTGAGTTACAACACTATTGTAAAAGCAGTGCTATATGGAAAACGTCATGTAATTGCTCCGTCTGCGTAGCGCCTTAAACGCCACCTGTCAACACGCAACCGCATATCGTTCAAATTGAAAGTACTAAACGATAGTGGCGCCATGAAAAGCGTTCATTATACCAGATACGTACCTTGCAGATGGACACATAACAGGCTGTGACTGATGTTTGAATATAATATAAAATTTGCGTCAGAATTTCCTGCATACCACACTGCACAAAACTAAAAGTACTTACTCTAGGAAATGAAACGGTTGACAACCGTGACCATGCGACCTCTAAAGGGCCCGAAAAGTTAGTTTGTTTGAAAAAACAAATATACGCGATTTAAATCCAGAAAAATAATTTCATTTCCTATGTGTAACAATCGCGAAAATCTAAGTAATCGATAAATACTTACTCTACCTTCAATATACATCTTTAAAACTGCCAGGTTCGTAAAGTCACCTTTCCATATTTGAGCCCGTTAAAAGTGGTCGCCGCAAATACAAATGATCCCTCCCTACACCCAAACTAGAGATTATAGCCCTTACTACCGGGCTGTACTAATATATAATAAAATACCAGACATAATCTAAACTGATGCCAAATATTCGTAAAGCAAATTACTGGCCTCTAAAAGTTACTACTCAATAGAAGAGCTCTTGTTAGATCGAAAGCTATAAGAAAACTTTCTTTTTTTATCTTGTTTTTATTTTGTTTTATTCACTAGTAAAAAGTTTACAAAAAGAAACACAAAACAGCGAACAAAAACCATCAAAAGATTTATGTATCCATGCCACCGCATGCTATAAGGCGTCTAACAAAAGAATTAATATGCAATACTTATGCGCAAATTACGCTACGCTTAAAACCATTAAATTTCACAATTTAATAAATACATCGATTTAAGAATCGTTTTACATTTTTCTGATTTACCTAGAAGTTTATCAAGAACGTCACTTGGCAATTTATTAAGCGGTAATGGTAACACGTATCTCCAGGCACCTTTCCATAGTTGTTATTGTACGGAGGAAGAACATACCTTTGGTAGGTAATTTAGATTACGCAGTTCAACATTCTGTCACTCGTCAGCCACCTGTAACTTACAATAGAATATATATTTAGTATTTTTTTTTAAGAAAACCTAACAGATCTATCGTTGTATTTTTATTTTTTAAGATTAGAGAAGTCCATGTATAACTTATATATTGCAAAACCCTAACATCGTCTACATTTATACAAGATACATTTCTTTATGCAATTGAATAAGTAAATATGTATATGTACGCTGATCTACAAATGTTAAAATAGTCAAGCATATAAAGCGCTTAATTCCACTATTCTTTGCCTTTGCATCGACCCATTATGCATAACATGGTCGTTTTAAGCTGCTCTAATAATTCGACTAAATTCGACGACCTCGGTCTCATTTAATTCTCTCGCTCAGCCTGGGTAAACTGGTTCATTCAGTTCAACACATGACTCATATACTCGTAGATGATGCTATCAATATATTTACGCCGCTGTGCAGGTCACAGAACTCTTTTTTGGAAAGAAATAAAACCTGTCTTATTCTAGTCAGTGACAACTTCTACGTTTACTATGAGTTTTATAAACCATTTCCGACATACAGGTTTCATCACAATCTTTTAAACAGGTTACAATTCATAAACTCAAAAATACTTGGACTGTAAAAACAGTAAAAAGACTTGGACTTGATAACCGCTTTGAGTAGAACCATGGATCACTCATAGAACAGTCATTTCGATAATAAATTCAAATTCAAATTCTTTATTGCGTATCATGTCGTACATTTGTAGTTATTGAAGTGTTGTTATGAACCAAACATGAACCCTGCAAGGGCGCTGCAATGTTAAAAATTAAATTTATTTATTTACATGCAAAAAGTAAATAAAATTGGTCCATATTAAAATTAAATTAAAAATTAAATTATATTACAAAATAATTAAATACAATAAAATTGAACAAATTAAACATATGAAATAAATTATAAAATTAAATTTAACTCGCATATTATTATGAAAATTGATTAAATAAAACTCCAAAAATATACATTAAGTTGAAAGAAAAAAGGGGTAATAATCGTGAGACAAATAAAATTCTAATTAATTATTTAAATGTTTCTGAAGTGAATAAAAACATTTTCGAATAAGGTACATTTTTAACATTTTTTTATTTAATTACATTTCCTTCAGATTTAATATTATTGGGTCTTATATACCAAGGTAATAAATTTTCAATAACATTGCTAAGCGGCCACTTCAAATAATTTCAATTTTACACGTGGGCATGGCAAGCCACGTCCGTGGTCTTAAGTTTTGTGGGCGGGAGTGGTATGGACAGAGATGGGGTACTTTCTAACAAAATCACAAGCCGCATAGATGTACAGGGAAGGAAGAATTAATATTTCATAATCAGAGAAGTACGGTTTACATTTATATTAGCAAGCACCCTTATGCACCACTTTTGTGCTCGGAAGAGTCTTGGTACATTCATACTGGAACCCCACAACACTATACCACACATTTGCCAAGCGTGTACAAAGCAAAATAGGCGCTCATAGCTGATTTCAAGTCTGTTAACATTTTTAGTTCGCGTAATGTACAGGAAAATCTTAACATCTTTAGGGCAACTTTAATTATGTGTTCTTTCTATTTAATATTTGAATCAATAGGATTATGATATGTACAACTTTATATAATTTGCACGTGTTGCTCGATGCTGTAACTTGCCATGATGATTTGTCTTTAGATTCTGAAAAATGAACAACTGATCTGACTAAAACAGCCGCATCGAGTATATAACCAGAAATAGAGACGAAATGTCATTTAATTTGTTTGAAAACTATTCTGCCATATCATTACTGTGACAACTGCGCTCCGATTGGCTAGCCCGAGTTTGTAACAATTTCAAATCGACCAGTTAACTTGAGCTTTACTATAATGGACGAAAATTGCAAAATTACATATTTAATTACCGATGAAATATGATTTCGTTTGTTTTGTAATTATATGTTTTGCTGTTTTTCCCACACCAGCGAATAGAACAGCACGGCATTGTTGGATATATTA
>NW_020653498.1:0-15574 GCF_003589595.1 Hyposmocoma kahamanoa | reverse complement strand
GCCCTTAATGGAAAAACCTTTATATTAAATAAAGAAAATCATGGAATTTATATTTACGGTCGCATTTGACTGAACGTTGCATAACATCAGGTGAGATTGTGGCCAAGCGTGTATCTATTACATATTAAAAAAAAACCGAATTGCGCGTTTGCGCTTTTTTTATAATATCAAGTGACGGGACGAAAAAGTCGTGCGCCTGATGGTAAGCTGCACGCCTGTGAAAAACAGTTGCAGTGCCACTCAGAGCTTCAAATCGAAAAGGACACTGCCGCTGCGCCCGTCACCCTGAGACATAAGTTGATAAGACCCATGTGCCTGTAATTTCACCAGCACCCTTATCCTTTAGAAGTGTTTTCAGTGTATTCCAGTCTCTGGTGAGCAACATAACGCACACGCGTTGGTACTGTAGTCTAGGCTCTACTCTATGAGTAGAATCACTGGCTGAGTGAATATAGGTTTGTAATTAGAATGTGTTTTGAAAAATGAAATAAGGTAAGAATAGAGCATCTTGAGAGTTCGTGATGTAACCTAAATAAGAAAATATGTGAAAGAATACAATAAACCAAGTTTTGAAGATTATTCCAGTTTAAATTTATAAAAGAACCTCTCGCTACGCATCCCGAGCTACGTCCCAGTTACAAATGGTGAATTCGCCGGCTTACAAATGAGGGAAGTACGAATTCCTGTGTATGTGCATAGTTCGTGCTCACCCTCCCAGATGAACAAGAACTGTCTGCATTCGGGGAAAATATATTTATCAAATTATTAGGAGTCCTTCATATGGAATACCCCCATCCCATATGTATGTTAGGATATGTTGTTAGGGTTATATGTGTGTTTGTTCTTGTTTGTTTAAAGAAAGTGAGAAAAGCTGATAGAACGTGGATAGCTGCAGGATGAGGACTAAAACAGCTGGGAGATCAATATTGATGTAACCCAGTGATCGTCCGATGGATGCTCAAGCCTGTGTCGTCGTTGTGGCAGCATGCACGTTGAAGATAGTGTAGGGAAACAGGAAGTTTTAGTAGTAATGTTTAGAAATTTTGTTAGGATCATTCAGCCAGGCTAGAGTCGCTGAAATAAAGTGTTAGGATTTAGTCAGGTTCCCTAATTAGCTAGGATAGCTGACGAGTAATTATATTTTGATTTGTTTGATTAGGATGTGGTCATGGTCTGTCCTTTTACATAGGTTTTTGGCAGACTAAAGCCATAGCCTCCTCGGTGGTTTACTTGTTGGTAAGATAATAGGGATGTTCACCCCTTCAGCTGTGAGGAAGAGGGATGTAGTCTAGGCTCTACTCTATGAGTAGAATCACTGGCTGAGTGAATATAGTTTTGCAATTAGAATGTGTTTTGAAAAATGAAATAAGAAAAGAAGAGGACATCTTGGAGTTCGTGATGTAACCTAAATAAGAAAATATGTGAAAGAATACAATAATAAACCAAGTTTTGAAGATTATTCCAGTTTAAATTTATAAAAGTACCTCTCGCTACGCATCCCGAGCTACGTCCCAATTATGGTACCATGGACACACACACACAGACAACCATAAAATTACACCCAAACTCACGAGAAAAATAAATACAGGTCATACAAATATTTCTCCCGGCCCAGGTATCGAACCCGGAGCTTCTGCATGGCTGAGCAGCATGGTAACCGTTTGGCGAGGAGGCGTTGCGTGCGTTGCTTTATTTAGCAAAATATACGTAATAACACGGACATAATGATTTGGTTTAAGACATTTATTTTTCAAAACAGAATACAAACATTCCCTTATAATTAGAAATACTAGTTAAATATGCTTACAATAACGAACGAGTGTCGGAACTGCTACATATCGTATTCACGTTTACACAATTCTGTTATTTAGATTTAAAATTTATGTTTTGTAATAACCATGCTAAATACACATTTTATTTTTATTTTAGAATATAGAATAGAATAGAATCGTTTATTTTACGTTATCAATGTCATAATATTACAATTGGAAATACAATGTCAAGGGATAACTATGATCGTCAGTAATAAAATTATAATAATAATAATGAATATAAAATAAAGTAGTATAACTACTGCTTGTCGAATAAAATAAAATTAAAATTGTTTCAAAAGAAACTCATCGACCCTGTACAATTCAATATCCAATAAAAGGATTTTTAGTCGGGTCCAAAACGTTTCATCGTTTCTAACACTTTTCAGGTCTGTGGGTAGATGTTCGTAGAATCGGGGACCTATTACCCGCGGATTTCTAGTTGCAAGTTCGGTACGGTGGGCAACGGATTTTAGTGTTCCCGCGTTTCGTAACGCTCGGCCTCCGCCCGTACGTCGCTCATAAGTAGCCAAGTTTTGACGCGCATAAAGTATTATATCATAAATATATTGTGAGTACATGGTCTTTATATTGTATTTCTTAAAAAGGTTTCTGCAGGTCTGACCCTTTTTTATGCCTACTATTGTTCTTAGTGCACGTTTTTGAAGAATAAATACCCTAATCAACTCAGTTGAATTACCCCACAGTGTGATGCCATAAGACATCAACGAATGAAAATATGCATAATACGTCTGCCTCAATACCACATTGGAGACCCGTGCGGTGACGGATTAGAATACAATTCACCGCCCCTCTCTTCCCGTGGGTGTCGTAAGAGGCGACTAAGGGATATTGAGCAACCAGCTGCTCCACTGGTGGTAGGGCTTGAAAACCCGCCTGGTTAGTGACCACCGTGCGCATGATGGAAAACCCGCCAAGTATTCGCTAGTCGGATGCGTTCCGGGATCAGTCAGCGTACAACCAGAGCCCGAGGGAACGCTGCCGCGACATTTGTGGTCTGTGGAGGCTTCCGCCGAACCAGTGCCAGGACAACTGCATTGACCCGCCGGCCAGGGAGACCCGTAGAAACGGTTGTTCCGCTGGCCGCCCGCGGTACAGTACAGGGGCCCAAGCGTGCTTAACCAGCTCGTGAGGCTGCCTCACCATGCCGCGCATAATCTCGGTGTGGTTCGTCGTGCCGGTTGGTGACCGGGAGGTGGGGTCCCGGCGGCCATTCCCGGGGGGGTTCGGGGGCCCTTCCGTCCGGCGGATCAGCGTAACTTATCTGTAGGCAAGTCTCTGGGGAAGCAGGCCCCGCGATTTGACCGCTTGTGTCGCGGCACTGTTTTTCTCGCTTCACGCCTCTTTTTCCCTCCAACATGTTAGCGCAAAGTACAAATTTCGGTCGTACAGCGGTGCACACCCCCACCACTAAAGCGCTCTTTAAGGTGGAGTTCACGAACATTCGAGGACTCCACAGTAACATCCACGCCGTCCACCAACATCTTGAGACGGCTCGACCAGAAATGCTGTTCCTTACGGAGACGCAAATACTCTGCCCGGCTGACAGCAGCTACTTGAATTACCCTGGCTATATGCTTGAAGAGTCCTTCAAAGCGAAAGCTGGGGTCTGCTTGTTTGTCCGGGCAGATGTTTGCTGTCGCCGTCTGCGTCATTTGGAGGACCCCTCCTTCTCCATCCTTGGGGTACATGTTGACCTGGGCAGTCATTGCCGTGTCTACATGTGCCTCTACAGATCCCACCACGGCGACATGGAGACAACTCGTCTCATGGACCACCTTACTCGGGCGGCAGATGACGCGCAGGCGCAGTTTCCTACAGCGGAATTGGTGTTTTTAGGGGACTTCAATGCTCACCACGAGTCGTGGTTAAGTTCCTCTAAAACTGACCATGCTGGAAGAACTGCCCACACATTCGCTCTCACACACGATTTAACCCAACTGGTGAATCAGCCCACCCGGATTCCAGATAGGGTTGGTGACGCGCCCTCTTTGTTGGACCTTCTGCTGACGTCTCGCCCGGCTGGATATCGGGTTGTGGTCCAAGCCCCTCTGGGCACTTCGGATCACTGCTTGATATCCACTAAAGTGGCAACGTTACTGCCACCACCACCTACTGTGGCTAAACGCCGCATTTGGCATTACGCGTCGGCAGATTGGGACGGTATGCGGGACTATTTTGCATCCGTTCCCTGGCGGCAGCGCTGTTTTAGTGAGGTGGATCCAACAGCTAGCGCGACTGCCGTTGCTGATGAGATCTTAATCGGGATGGAATACTACATCCCGCATTCGGATCTCGTCAGTAAAGGGAGGCGCAACCGCTGGTTCAACCGCGAGTGTGCTGTGGCTGTTGAGAACAAACAGACTGCATACCGCGCTTGGATCAGGGGTCTAGCTTCAGACGATCCCAATACGAACTCACTTAAAACAGCCTACAATAATGCCACCAGGTCTTGCAAAAGAGCGTACATCAGAGCGGATGCTCAGCGCGTCGCACGAGTTGGCCAAGAACTCTTGACGCATCCCACAGGTAGTCGTAGCTACTGGCGTCTGGCCAGAGCCGTTGCGTCGAACTTCTGCCAGCCCTCGCTGCCACCGCTGAGATATTCTGACGGCAATCTAGCCCACAAGCCGCAAGATAAAGCCGACCTCTTGGCAAATCTGTTTGCGGCTAACTCCTGTCTCGACGACTGTAACGCACAGCCACCAACTCTACCTCACTGTGGCTACACGATGTCTGATATTCGTATCAGACAATGCGATGTGCGTACGCAGCTGCAGTCTCTCGACGTCCGGAAAGCTAGTGGTCCTGATGGTATCCCAGCGATTGTACTTAGGAATTGAGCAGCTGAGTTGACTCCCGTGCTAACGCGACTGTATCGTCTGTCGCTCTCTTCAGGTCGTGTGCCGGACTCTTGGAGAGAGGCTAATGTGCAACCAGTTCCCAAAAAAGGCGACCGATCAGACCCGCATAATTACCGTCCCATAGCCATTACTTCCATAATATGCAAGGTTTTAGAGCGGATCCTTAATAAACAACTGACCCAATACCTAGAAGATCACTCCATAATTAATGATCGGCAGTATGGGTTTCGTCCGAAACGATCAACGGGTGACCTTCTAGCGTACTTATCGCATATTTGGGGTGAGGCTATAGACAAACGTGGCGAATCGTTGGCTGTTAGCCTCGATATAGCCAAAGCGTTCGATCGGGTCTGGCACAAAGCTCTTCTCTCCAAGCTCCCGGCGTACGGTTTGCCAGCCCAGTTATGCAGCTGGATTGCCGATTTCCTTCGTGAGCGGAGAATTCGCGTCGTTTCTGACGGCAGCATTTCGAGGTTCGTGAATGTGAACGCCGGCGTACCGCAGGGATCCGTCCTATCTCCCACGCTTTTCCTTCTGCATATCAATGATATGCTTCCACTTGGGAATATTCATTGTTATGCAGATGATAGCACTGTTCATGGGGGATATCATGGATTCCCCGCAGCTGGGCGCGCCGATACTGACAGAGAGCGATCTGATCTTGTCGTTGAGCTCAATAGGATATTGGACCTCATATCTGCATGGGGATCCAGTAATCTTGTTGAGTTCAACGCCAAGAAAACACAGGTTTGCGCGTTAACAACAAAATTGTCGCCGTTCCTTCCCATGCCTTCTCTGATGAGCACAGCACTTTCACCTCAGAGCAGTTTCACCTTGCTCGGTATGGAAATCTGCTGTGATTTGAATCCAAGGAGCTACATCGAATCTGTGATCAAAACAGCCTCACGGAAACTCGGAGTCCTGAACAAGGTGCGACGTTTTTTCACGCCGGACCAGTTATGCCTGCTGTACAAAACACAGATCCGGTCTTGCGTTGAGTATTGTTCGCACTTGTGGGACGGCTCCGCCAAGTACCTACTCGATGCCTTGGATAAATTACAGCGTCGTGCTACTAGAATTATAGGCGACGAAGAGGTCTCATCACGCCTTGAACCTCTGCAACTGCGTAGAGATGTTGCATCGCTTAGCGCCTTTTACCGCATGTACCATGGTGAGTGCTCTGAAGAGCTGTTCAACCTCATCCCCCCTTCCCCGTTCCTGCTCAGAAGCACGCGTGCTGGCCTTCGTAGTCACCGTTTCACTACCTGCCGCATTCCATCGCGTACTAAAAGGTTCGGTGGCTCCTTTCTCTGCCGCACGGTTGACAAATGGAACTCCCTTCCGGCACATATCTTCCCTCCCTCTTATGATATGGGGTCCTTCAAACGAGGCGTGAAGAGGCATATTGTAGGCAGGCAGGGTGGAGGCGGCTAGTGCAGTGAGGATTCCATCGCTGCACTAGGTTCCTTCGCGTTTGGATACCACTTTCCACTTAACATCAGGTGGAGTGGAGTCATTTGCCTATCAGGTATAAAAAAAAAAAAAAATAAAAAAGACGTTTTACGTAAGTAATAGAAATAGAAATCATTCATACCTTGAATAATCAACACAGTACACATGCATTTTATAATAATAATAATAGCACTGCTAATGATAATAATAACATAAGGATTTGGAACTAAATACAAATATACATAGAGTACAAAGTGTATATAATGTGCTGCCAAGGAAACTGTGACCCCTCAGCTTCTTGTCGTCTCACTTAAAGTGCTACGACGCTAATAATCATAAATATTTGATTTCTACAACATGGAGACCAACATATATGTAATAACAGGATTTCAATCGACTTCCTTATGAAATTATAATATACAACACTTGCTACATCAGCTTACCTTCATCAAAATGCTTCCTTTGCCTCTAGTGTACATATTTCGTCTTTCTCCTCACCAACTGCTGTAACTGACATTTTTGTCGTGACTGAGTAAGATATACGATATTAATTTAACTAAGGCTTTCAAACGTTCAGAAAGCAAACTCTCCACTAATACTTTTTTGTACACAAGTACAAATATGATAAAATGAATTTGACACTAGTTACAAGCTCACGATTAAAAACATTTATTTATTTATTTCATTCATACAGCTATTTTTACAGGACCATCCCAATACAATAGTGTAGCATTGCATAACGTCACAATCACATGACATAACATTATAACTAAAAATAATAATTTGATTATTGAAAATTAATAACAATTAATTAAGGCCAATTTATAATAAACTACAATAATGATTAATATATAGAATGAAATTTAATTAATTGTGTACAAAGCAAAAACAGTGTTGCCTTCATGAACTCGCTCTCTAAACAAGTAAAAAGTCTACTTCTTCAGTAAGTAGACTTTTTACAAGTAAGAGGCGCTTTGTTGAGCAGGTTTGTCCTGACTCGCGGCACCGCCAGCAGCCGTGGTCGTCGGCGTCGGCGCACGTACGCGTTTGGCACGCATAGACAGAGTGATTGCAGTACTTGCACTTGAAATTTTACCTCGCAATACTCGCACTACGTAACTTGTGAGAGCCAAGCCCTCCTTGGTTCCAACTTCTTGTATCCAACCATACATAATACAAATAAGGTTGGATACATCAAGGGATATAAAGGGTATACCCCATAGTCTCATTTACAAGTATCTCGTGAATTTATTCTGGATACACTCGAGCATGAGATTATACTTCGCTTCGTGCGGAGCTGAGTTAGTGAGAGATGAGTTAAACTCTAACTGACTCCGTATCAAAGCGTTGTACAATGAGGTTATAACTTTGATATTCGTAAACCCATTTGCTCGGCGAATCACAAAACCCAAACTTCGATAGGCCTTCTTACATACGTACACGACAATGATCTAATAGATCGCGTTTTTTGAAAATGACAACTTTTCACCGTTCAAAAACTCTACTAACGAATACAGTCGATAACAGTTTGAAATTATATTTAACTAGCAGTATTTAGATGGATTGTATCTTTATAAAACTTACAAGCAGAAACCGTAATGCCATTTGGCAAACGTAAAGGTCTGTAACTCAATATATCGGGACTGGTCGTTCATTGCACATGCCCGACGTGCGTAATTAAGAGTGCAAAATTAAGAGTCTTTATACTATGCCTCAGCTCGAATTACATTTTTTCCCATACGGTTTATTTTGCTTGAGTCGATCAACAGGGACACTGGCTTTTGTTTCAGAATTTGTTTTTTTTTACGAAATTAAAGCTATTTGAATTATGTATAACGTATACTATACGTGTTGTATTTAGTTCAGTTGATGTAAAGAACATCATTAATATATGTAAAGTAATTAATAGATTCAGGCGTGACTTTTCGGATGTTCATGTTAATAAAAATGGAAGCAAATTAATTTGCTACTCCGCGAACCCGGTGAAGTGAAGTTGAATTTTTTTTTATTAACTGCATGAAAAAATATCCAACGCAGGCCCAGCTTTTTTGCACGATTTAACCTTCACTGGGTTTGCGAAGTAGCCAATTAATTTACTTCCATTTTTATATGTAAAGTGGCTATTGAATACAGGGGTTTTCTTGTAAAATTTTGAGGTAAGTTTGTGTTTTCTTTTTCAATCATGAAAATGTTGCAAAACGACGTTAATAATAAAAAAATAGGGTATACGTGATTAGTATACGTACTAATCACGTATACCCTATTTTTTTTATTATTAACGTACACACTTATAGCCCCTCACTAGGGAAACCCTGTATCGCAGGCGCCATGCACACACATAGACAACCACAAATTACATCCAAACTCACGAGAGAAATAAATGTAGGCTATTATATCTCCCGGCCCGGGAATCGAACCCGGAAATCGAACTCTGCGTTCGTAGTAGTTATTTTACTGTATATTTTTTCCAAAGTGAGTGATTCTACAGCGAAAGCGTTGTTATAGGGAATCACAGACCACGTGTGCGGAATCAACCAAAGCCATTTGAGGTTATATCGATTCTTAACGTGAATTGAATTGATAGATCACTAAGTAAGCTGAAGGATAACTTATAAGTTTTTATGATACCAATTGACAGGAACGCCTGGTGTAAAGCGACATGCCTATCATAGCATTATCCGAAGACATGAGTTGACAAGTGCCAGGTGCCTGTAATTTCACCAGCACCCTTTCCCTTCAAAACCGAAACAGAATAATGCTCACGTATTGCTTGGCTTCAGAAATAGGTAAGGTGGCAGTACTTTCCTGGACGAACTCTTTCATATGGAACTCTACTGCCACTAAAAAACTTACTTCATTTTGTATTACGTCACAAACGTGACTGTGGATGTGGTTGTGAAACGGGTAATTTTTAAGCGTAATCGACGTAATCACGGCTAAAATTACACAGTACACGCACTCTTGGTATGATAAAATCATATCTCCAAATTAAAAATTTTTTAGGAGAGAGGTTTAAAGAAGAGATGCCACGAATATTCTGCTTCTATTCGGTATTCGGCCTATTCGGTCACTTTTTTAATATTCGGTATTCGGCCGACTACTACGACTATTCGGCCGAATACCGAATGTCAAATAATGAAAAAAAGCACATATTATTCAAAATGTGTCATGTATTTTAATCACAAGTTAAGAAGAAAAGAAGATAAATACATATCTCGTTATTCAAAATAAGACCTAGTTCTAGGTGTTTTCAGAATTTTATGTATTATTTCGTTTCGGAATATAAAATCAAACAACGGTTGATCTGATATCCACAAGCTGCACTTTATCGAAATCACTCTAATTTCCAGTGATAACAAACACCTAGATCGCGCTTATTGCACGGATTTTTATGGATAGTACCAGCTATTCTTTTATTTTGTTTAGGATTAGCGCCATCTATCCATATTAGGCAGCATTAATTTATTAAACGAGTTTGTAATACACAGCTCCATCTATTGACATATTTCAAAAAATAATTTTCGCTCATGGTCAATATTTGAATAATATTACAAGGAAAAAACTGACTTCTTATATTTCATATATTAAAGAGGAATTAATTGATATATATCTACGGCCATTTACATACGCTACTGATCAGCGCCATCTAGTTATAATACGGAATTTTGACCTTTTTCAGACTTATCTGTAGTATGGAGATTAACAGTCTCTTGAGTTATTCATTCATGAAAATTTTTTTTATAACGTCAAGTGACAGAACGAACAAGTCGTGCGCCTGATATATATGAGTAAGCTACATGCCTGTCGATAATAGTTACAGTGCCATTCAGAGCTTTAAATCGCAAAAATCTGAGGGGCACTACCACTGCGCCCGTCACACTGAGACATAAGTTGACAAGTCCCATGTACCTGTAATTTCACCAGGATTGATGATTACACAAAGATTTGCATTACGACGTTTGTCAGGAAAGATACAACTTGTAAATACTTTGTAATTGCTTTGGCCTAGTTAATATCATCCAAAAGCTTCGTTTAGTTATATCAAAAACAAGAAAGGTGTATATAACGAGTTTGCCCTAATTAGTATTAAGACTAATTGCGTTACAGCTGCTTCAATTATGTAATTATCCTGAAATGAACCCACTGAAGCCGCAAAAGCGGATTCGTTTCCGCCCTTTAAGGTCATCTCGGGGTCAGTTATACATATGTTAACAATAACTTCACTTTAACCATAATAATAATAACCAGCACTGTTTGACTTTTAACGGTCAGTATCAGGTCAGGTTAGTCAGGGCCATTTCAGCACAAACTGTTGCAAATAGGTATGATCAGTACAAAATTTTGTTTTTATAATATGTGTTTATATCAATGTGTACTAATTTATGTTCTACGTGCTTTTGTGTTATAACCTTGTGAAATTATTGTGAATGTTTGTTTCTGCTTGCATTTGTGCTGAATATGTGTTTTATCTATCTATCTATCTATCTAATTTCAAAAATATATGTTTAAACATCTTTTTATCAGAAAACAGAACATTTTTAAACTGAGTTATTTCCTAATTTAAAATTTGCTGCTGGGGCCTTTTTTCCTTTGTGTGTGGTTGTGAACCTTCTTCGACGAGCAGATTTCATCACGATGTTTTCCTTCACCGAAGGAGCTCATGTAAATTTCAAATTGAATTTCGCACATTTTCGAGAAACTCCGTGGTCCCGGCCCAGATTCGAAGACAGCTTCTGCTTGAGAGGTGGTAGATCAAACCATTGAGCTAATAAAGCTTTTTTTAATTATAAATTATGTATTAAAAGAAAATTTAAATATCTACTCGTATTTATTTCTGTCTGATTGTACACACATCAACTAAATACACGAGAATTAATTAAAAAACTTTTCAACACATAAAACACAATCGCAACTTTTGGTTTTGTATTATATTTGGTCATGTATGTACATTTTCCGAATGCGGAAGCTGGGTGAAGCTCAAAGTTTGAAACATTGAATCATTACACTCGGTCAGATGCGGCGCATGGCCTTGTTTCCGCCTTTCTGTCTTTCCAGTCAAAGTTCCTAAAGTATATTTTACGTTTCACATAAGTTACAAAACGAATGATGCTCGAAATTAAAACTCCAATAGAAGGTACAGTCACTGATATGCTCTCTATACGTTCCCATTTTTAGCTAACTTTTAACGGTATCTTTTTTATGGTACCAAGTAACGGAACGAACAAGTCGTGCGCCTGGTGGTAAGCGACACGCCTGTCCATAACAGTTGCAGTACCACTCTGAGCTTTAAATCACAAAGATTCTAGAGGCACTGCCACTGTGCCTGACACCCTGAGACATAAGTTGACAAGTACCATGTGCCTGTAATTTCACCAGCACCCTTTACCTTTGAAATCCAAAACACAGTAATGCTGACATTATTATTTGCGGCAGAAATTGTAAGGTACTTTCCTGGACGAACTTTATCACAAAGAACATCAGTGATCTATCAATTTAACGTTTTTAATATTAAGCAAATCAATCTTCTTAAACACGATGGTTTTATGATGATGACGAAATCAACAAACGTTTTCGAGCATTTCTTTTTACTGTCATTTAATTAAGTGATATTTTTAGATTTTACTGCTTCATTACATCACTACGGACTATTAATGTTGCCTGCTGTTCGAATAAATTATTTTCTTTTTGTTTGTAGACAATTATAGAAATACTAATTAATTAACTTAGTAATTAATGAATCCGAGCCCGCTGAGACCTCAGCTATGGTAAAACTTAGGGATTCCGAAGCGTTCAGTGTATCGTTTGTGTAAAGATTTGCCCACCAGGAGAATCGGGAGAAGAATTAATGTTCTAAGTGCGCTCAGATACTATTCACGCATTTTATTCATACTTCACAATAATAAAAAAATAATAATTGAAAATACAGCCGTTGAATCAAATGTATTTGAAAAATAATTGCCCGAGCTTTTTTTTCTTAATTTATCTTGACTATGGCATGCATTCAAGAAATCAATTAAACGTTATAGAAGCGACGACAATTCGACTACACAATCTAATCAAATAAACATACAAATTAAAATAAGTATTTACATTACTACCATTAATACCATTTTACTTACATTCGTTTGGATGCAGTGTGTGACCGGTTGCTAGAAAAATACAGAGTTACCCGTACTCTCTTCAAGCCTATAATGTTTTATATGACTGTTTATTTTTATAGTTTTTATAAGGACTTGGTAAATGTGTTACACAAAAAAATACACATGTGTAAAAAAACGATAAATAAAACTGAAAGTTGTGTAAACTATCCAAATTGCTTGTCAAACATACCCTTCAAACTTTACGTTTTTACTTATTTATTTATTTCCAAGACAATCTATTTTTATATCTGTCGGGCTATCTTTGTAAATTCACTCAGAGAACAATGGAACAGACTCGATCCTATTCAATATTTCGTTCAGGGTGCGCGATGTGCGGGTCAGCGGATTTTCCGTCAAGAGATTGGTCCTCCCACGCGGCACCACCAGTAAGGCTGCGGTTTCACCAGAGACGTGCGAGGTAGCTAGGCAGTGCGAGGATGCGTAGCGAAGATGTGAAAAGGTTCGTAGCTGGGCGGCGTGAGGAAGAGTAGCGGACTCTTTTCAGCTGTGCGCGTGTTGGGTGTGGTGTGGTGGGGTGAGCGGAGGCGATGGCGAGCACGCTCGCGTACCTCGCACACATTTCTCGCTTTTTGTATGTACAAATACTTAGGCTCAGCTAGTCCTTTTCCACCAGAGCTGCGCTAAGTGAGCCTAGGAAAATGAGGTAATCCTATTGGTGGATTTTCCTCGCACACCGCCTAGCTCCCTCGCACATCTGTAGTGAAAACGCAGCCTTATGGTGGCTTTCTTTAAACAATGCTGCAAACTATGAAATCAAAGATCAAACAATTTTGACAAATTTGCCTGTAATTCAGGCTCAGCTATTAAGCCACAAGTAACGTTTTCTACGTAAACAAAGCAGTTTACATTCTTCAGGATGATAGTCTAAGGCTTACGTTCAATTTTGTTTATTAAAAACGCTGTCAATTAGATTTCTTTAAACCATAGATTTAGTATAATAGGTACCTGTATACTAAATCTATGCTTTTAGATTATATAACAGACGCATCAAACACGATCGCAGACGACCAAACAGTTTGACAAACACGTAAAATTTGGCAAATTTTCGGATGAAACTAGCCACTTTAGAACACGCCAAAAAAATCCAATTATGAAAATTTTTAAACTGTACTTGTACCATCGAGTATATAGTCGACGATTTTTTGTACTATAAAATTTTCTCCTTTGTCATTTGTTTTACAATTTTGGTTGTCATTTTAAAATTACGTATTTTTAATTTACGCAATAAATTAATTTAAATTTTAATAATGATCTTATATACTAAATATAATATCGTAGGAATTTAACAAGAGAACATTTTATACATTTTTATGACTTGATGCGGGCTAAATCAGAAAAAAGTTATGAAAGACGAAAGTTAGCAATTAAGTAGTGAAGCTACATTTATTGCCACTATTTATTTATTCATTTAAACCAGGCACTATAACCCATATAATATATTAGACCTTAAAGACTACATGAAATATATTATAAAAACTAAATATTTAGGTTAAACTGTATATTGCAACTTACACGAATTGCACTTGTCGGTGACGTGTGGTGTAATCGGTCGGCACTCTCACCACAAACGTATAAAATCAACGTTATAATTTCAGTGAGTTTATGGTATCGTACTCATCTCAGTGACGATGATTGCAAAAGCAATTTTGATCGAGCACTTGCCAATGGGGAACTTAGTGCCAGATGGACTCACATGGTAAGAAAATTGATAGTAGTGAATCAAATTATGTTTTTCACATAGTGACAGGTGATCAAAGAAGGATTTCTCTTATGAGCCTGAAACTAAACGACAATCAACATAATGGGTCTTCCCTGTTTGACGACAAAAGTAAAAAAATGACAGAATGTTAAAAAAAGATGACTGCTTGTTTTTTGGTTGACCAGGACACTATAAAAAAAGAACAGTTACTGCGAATACAAATTTTTGTCTTACAAAAAGTTAAAGCGCGCGATGCAGAACGATCTTGCAACACGATAATGCTTGAGTCCACTCCGCCAGACAAAGTAATCAATTTTTGAATACCGTAAATGTTGAATTAACGGATCATCCGCCATACAAGACCGATCTAATACCATGTAAGTTTTACTTATGTCCTAAAATGGAGAACATATTGAGAAAAATCTATTATACGAACGCAGAAGAAGCAGTAAACTTCAAACAGAAGTAGAAGAGGTGCCTAATGAAAGGTGGGCTGAATGCATCACACAATGGTTTTATCGCATGAAATGTATATGGACTGTCGCGGAGGACTTCGGAAAAAAAAGTTATATAATAAGAAAGAATAATTTTCTAGCAGTTGGCGCGACGGCAAAAAAGTTGTTAAAAACTATAAAACAAAGATCTGCAACAAGCATTCGTAAAGCGCGGATTGCCTAAGTTTCGACTACTGTTTCGATCTTATAATAATTATAACAAACTAGTGGAGTAATTTCACAAAAAATAATTGAATGTCATGGTAGTAAAACATCGTGACAATCTATAAATTTAAAAATTAATTTACTGCAATATATTCATATATTTTTTGTGAAAATGCTCCACTAATTTGTTGTTATTATTGATACAGAGATCGAGCAAACTCTAAGAAAAATTCCTTCGATCCGAGGCTGCCTGTGGCCCCGATTCGACATACAGTTGCTGATCTAGACCAATCGAAGGAATTTTCTTTATTCGAAGAAACTCTAGTATCTCCAACTGGAAATTCGTTCTTAAATATCTATTCGAAACCATCAATTCGCTATCTCAAGGTTACTATTCCAGTATCAGCGAAATAACTTTCTATTCTCCATTTATATCGGAATTGGATCGAAACTACTCAGTCAGGTCAGATTACCCTATTTCGAACTCGTTCGCACTGAAATAAATCGCTGTGCTGGTTGTAAATAGCTCTGCATTCCGTATTCCGCTGATATTCGCTACTATTCTCTATTTTATGTTATCCGAATTTTACATTTTCAACTCTCTTCTTTTATTTTATTTGTTGGCACAGTGACATTTTTAAGTGAGAAACGCTGAAACCACCCCGGCTTAAATTCAATGTAACTTCTTCGAGTTGTCTACAGAAATCTTTTCAAAAGTTTCAATTTTGTTCAGATAATCTTGACGTCGATTTCAGTCATTACATTCTTTTTTGGGCTAGGTTCTAAATAACGTTGAAGTGTCTATTTTGAAGTGTGATTCAAAGAAAAGTTCGATTCTGGGTTCATTCAGGTAAGCTCTTTGTGAAAGAGTTCGTGATGGAAAGTTCTGCCACCTTTTTTGTTTCTG
>NW_020653497.1:0-15164 GCF_003589595.1 Hyposmocoma kahamanoa | reverse complement strand
TCAACGGTTGACTCTTGAAAAATAGTTTCATTTCCTATGTGTAACAATCGCGAAAACCTAAGAACTCGGTATTTATGAGTACTTAAAAGATATTATTATGATTTCAATATTATTCAAATTTATAATTTAAAACAGTTTATACGAATTGAAACTAAAAGTATTTCTAACTAAATTGGTTTGTTCTCCTAGATACAAGTAAGTATACCATGTAAATAATAATACAAACAAAATATGAATAGACTAATTCACTTGTTACGTGTCTAAAGAATTCCTTGTATAATGATAAGTAGAAAAACGGAATTAACTCCTGGGGAAATACTCACAGAACATAGTTATTAGCCGACTTGAAAAAAAGGAGAAGGTTCTCAATTGGACTGTATTTTTTTGTGTGTCTGTATGCGATTATTTGTGAACCGAGTTTGATGGTTATTTTTTTGTTGGAAAGAGGGTACCTCCGTAGTGGTCCTATTTAAATTTGAAGAAAATATTGTATAATGAATCCGGTTTCGTGCACTTTCCAGTAACCGATTTCAATAAAACTTGGCAAATGTAATTCCACGAACTTTTAAGGTCGGTTTTTTTATAAAAAAAGTTATAAAAGATCGTTTTCTAGAGACACTTTTGATTAATAAAACATAGATAATACAACTATTCCACAAATTTCAAACAAATTCGCCCAAAATTGTATGCGACAGCTAATATTGATTTTTCGCTATAGAATTTCGTTCGTAGCATCCTTAAACCTCTGTCCTGAAAAGTTGTCATTTTACAGATATAGCCTTATCACACAAAGGTTGCCAATTGTAAATATCATATAAGCAAACAAAAGTCAAGATATGCTTCATAACACCCTCTGGAAGCTGTGATAATAATAGTTTAGAAACAGTAGGTAGGTAAAGATTTCGTCTGTCCCAAAAAAGCGAGAAGTTATATACCATTTATTATGAATTTTGGACGTTTACCACCACATATAATCATCATACCGGATATGTGAAACATCTACCCTACAAGGCTATGTATTTTTTATTATTATTAATATTATAAACACACTTATCTACTAACATTAGTACACTACCAATCAGTACTGCTCGTTGCCAGAAAAAAACTAAAATTAAAAACAAAAAGAAATTAAACATTCTAAAAGAAACAAGTTACGACATGCGTATAAGAAATTTTACACGAACGAGCGTATCCATATAGACATAGCTTTTTATACACTGACTATGTTATTATACATCAGCAGGCGAGTAAAAAAAAAATAAGTTAATTAGTTAGCCTCCTACATAGCCACATTTTTCCTAACTACAAAATCCTACGTTCACTCTTATAAAGATCAGGTGTTTGTTACCTATAAAAAAAGCTATTTTAATGAAAATATATATTATATAAATTGCTATATATAAATTTCTAAAGTATAAAATTATAGTTTTCTTGAGAGCATCAAAGGAATACTATTCTACAAAATATAGTACAGTTCAAGGCTGTAAATATTGCACATCGGGAAAATTCGGAAGCCAGGAATATTTCCGAATGCTTTTGCCGCGTAACTGATGTATTTATGACAATTTAATATGAAACTTTATTAGTCAATGTCTAAGGTCAAAGTCATTGACTACGTTAATAAAGTTTCTTATTTCGTTGTCATAAATACATCAGTGAATAACACGATAACATATAGACGCGACAACAGCGTTCGGATATCCCGATTTTTCCCGATGTGTAATATATACGACCTGATACTGTATATAAATGTTTAAGAGCGTCTTCGAATGAGAAGGGCAACTACTAATTTTCATACAATATTTAGAAGCGTAGTTGTACCGCCACAGTCGCGCTACTATTGCAAACTACAAATTGTGTGAAAAATAGCAGCGGCGGCTGCACTGTTGTGGTAGCGGCAGCTGTGCCACGCTCCATTCGAAGGCGCCTTTATGGTTTCACAAGATTGTTGCAGGTATCAGTATAATATTAAAGATACCTCTATAGCACCTCTCCTTTTTATTTTGAGATATTACAGCAAATATTTTATCATATTTTATTTACTTATAATAAAATTCCAGATTTATTAAATTTACGAAAATAAAAAGCTTTGAAAATGTATATAATTTAAAAAAGTCCACAATTCGACTAAATTCAAAACTGTATTTTATAAAACCCGAATTTGTAAATATAAAGATAATTATTATGGACAATAAAATACAGCTTACCGATATCAATTTAATATTTATCCCTTGACACTCTCTACAAAATTATGCTAACTTGATATTTTGTCTGAAGATATGTGATTTTTTTATATCTTTACTTTTACTCATTATGATATTGTATATTCTTCCAAGACATTTTCTGTGAACAATTTATGAAACTTGTAAATAGTAAACAGTACACTTTTTGACCCCCAATGTAGTTCACTTTTGACGTCAATATTCGTATTGTCAAAAAGAAACATAAGTTATTTAAAATTACGCAACAACAAAAGATGCAGTACGCTAAATGCGCAAGAAGAAATACTGTCCCTAGACATCGTTATTGTATTTTTCCAACTCAGCGTTGCCATTAAAAACATTGTCTCTACTATCTGTCAGATATTTAATAATAACACCGTCAAAACTTTCGACAGATAATTAGCAAAAACACTGCCAAAAATTTGGCAGACAATTAGTAAAAAACACTGTCAAAACCTTGCCAGATATGTAGCAAAATAATACTATCAAAAGTTTGACATACAATTAACAGTAACTGCGGTTCAAACCGTAACACTGTCAAAATATAGTGCAAATATTTATTATAAATAGTTCTTTTAGTAGTACAACTGAATCGGAAAGACAAAATAACCACTGGATTGTCCTACCCCTTGCGCAATTGATCTGCTCACTTGACATTTACAAGGCAAAGTCAACTTGGCACCCAAACATACGAGAAGAAAATGTTACAGTATCAAATTAAATACACAATTGTCTATTACAGAACGTTGACAAAAAGTTACACCAAAACTTTGGCATGGCAACTCTTGAAACTCGTTTAGTTTCAAAACTTAATAGAACAAAAGTAGTGAAAAGCATTCGGTAGCATTTATTTCATATTCTATTAATATATATGAGTTAGGATCAAAACTTTCGGTCGACACTGTACTCTCCTTCACGTTGAAGCTGCTGTCATACTGTGACAGCTGTCGCTGAGACACGCGGCATTACGACTTTACTGTCGCGTTGACCTGCGTGCTTAGATCACAGTCGCGTCACAAACGTGTGTGATGGTTTGCGCGGTGGATGAGAAACGCCTTAGGATAAAAAGAGATCAACGTGTTGACTGATATTTCTTTTAGTGTTGTGTGCACTTGGGCTCCACACTTACTGAACATAAGAAGGCGTTTTTGAACATCTTTACAGTGTTTTTTTTTTTAATTTTTAGACATGCAAGTTGAAATATATTTCTGCAATGTTGTGGTCAAAGTTACGTTCAAAGGTTGCCATGAAGATTAATTAAAACAGTTTCTGAACAAAGTACGGTATGGATTAGAAATTTAAACGAATACACACTTAGATTAGTTTCCTTCTATTTCTTTTGCAATACAATTGAAAAACTAAGAATCTTTCCTGTATATGATTTATAAATCAGTTTAAGCATAATTAACTTGAGTTTAAATTTGGTCAGTGCTTATATTCTTATCTTCTTTATGGCATCTTATTAATTCCTCACACACCACCTTATCTTATGGAGCGATGTGAATTCGCCCATCAGTCCAACCCCCGACTTCTGCGCTCATCTTCAACGTCCAACTTAAGATGCCCTTGCAGACCTCCCAGTACTACGACAAGTCCTTTACTGTTCATGCTATTCGTTTGTGGAACGCTTTACCTTTGTCTAGTCAACAAGCAAAATCATTGAATATTTTCAAAAATATGACAAAAGAACACTACCTAACTTTAGTGTGACTTGAATTGCTTAGGTATTTTTATGTTTTAGAAATTTTATTTTTTATAGTAGTGTAGGAATATATAGTAGTTTATGATATATATATATATATATATGTATTGGTTTCTTTTTTTATAAATATATGTATATTTGTATTTATTTATCGTTTTTCTATCTATTGATTAGTAATTATTCATACACCGCCGTCTATTTCCTGTGAGTTATAGAATTACTTCCATCCAAAGGTTGTCTGGCAGAAATAGTTTAAAGCGATAAGACCGCCCTTTGTATTACCGCTTACTTTTAATTTAACTGTATTTGATTTGTTTCCTTTTTTGGTGTACAACAAAGAATTTTTGTATTGTATTGTATTGTATTCTAATAACGTTTACTAAGGCAGCGATGATCACAACAAACGTGATTGCAAACTTTTGAACTGTGTCATGAAATACCACTATCAATCGGCTGTGACGAATATTGTATATGTTTACCTTGCCAACAGTGTTACTAGGTGAGAGACCGCTATTCGTTATGCAATATTTAATCAAAAAATATTTTTACGTAAACATATCGCACCCTTAGTAATATAAGGGCACAATCCAAAAAAAGTAGATTTTTGGGAAATCGCGTATTAAGATTCTGGATTCCTACATTACACCTATTTTTTCAAATAATATGCTTATTATTTAAGTTATAAATATGAAATTTGGCATATTTGTTCTTTGATAAATGTATTATAAATAGCAATAAAAAAAATAATATAAATAAATTCCATAAGTTTCAAGCAAGTTAAAAAAATACTTTCAAGTTAGACCCATATAGTACAAAAAATATAACAGAAATATGGAGCTATATAAGTTTGATCCCATTTATTATTTAAGTCCCTATCAATTCCCAAATTTCCCAAAAATCTACTTTTTTTGGATTGTGCCCTTATATTACTAAGGGTGCGATATGATAACATTGGAAATGAAAGTATTTTTACGAATATTAATCGTGTATATTTGTTTTTTCAAACAAACGAACGTTTCGGGTTAGTGTTATCAATATGTTGCAATCCAAATGGAAAACTTAAGAACCCCACATGGTTATCATTGAGTTATTACTTTTTTTATCCGGTAATTCTTTCATTGCGGCTCCTGACTGTTCCTCATATTAGTAGCTCCCGCCTGTTAGGCTCGCTGAAAGCGTAGGGATGTCACATTATTATAGTTGTATCTTAAGGTTGTAAACATAATTTGAAAAAAAAAAAAAGATGTTTATTATAGTATTCTCATGCTATATTGAAATAATCTTTGATAAATGCTGTAGGTACTTATGTATAGATATTCTTTTACCAACGTCGCGGATTGGTATCTTGACTATGGAGTACGAAATAAAAATGAAATGCTCAACAATTCTGAATTTGAGGTACTCATATTCAAAGCACAAACACAATAATATAAACACGTCTACAATTGGCGGTCATTTTTTAAACAACAGCGACAGCCTCAATTATGTAATGAATGGCGCTTGTGAAACCCGCTCTATGCAACGCGAGTTTATTGCGAGATTACGCGAATGTGTGCGTTCGCACACGGCACGCGGCGGGCGTGCACACATACAAGCCGCGCTGCTGCGTTTTAATAGAGTTACCATACTTGTCTTTTAATACTATGTTAGTAGCCTCAGGCATCATTGATGTTTACATTATTAAAAGATACTGAACTACGTTTTGAAATGATTCCGCTCAACTTTCACAACACTCTTTTAACTGATGTAAAATTTTAAACTCAAGTTAATTTAACTACTTCATAAAATTGTCATTAACATTTATACATCAATAAGAACTTTTATTAATCGTAAACACTGATTAACTTGGATATATTTTTCTTATTAACTATTTTTCTTTAAATCATAATGAATAAAGCAACCTACATGCTATTGTCCAGAACCCGTGAATACAATTACAATACCAAGTTTTCATACATTTTACAAATACCAGTCAACCCCTAAAGGGGTAATCATTACCGATCATCTCAGCTTTTAATAGATAAGCCAAAACTCAAAAAATCACTCCTACTATTTGAAAACTTAGCCATATAATTATTTTACCCCCAAAGGTATACCCGAATATTATTATACCCTTTCAAAGGGTTATCTGGTATTTTGTTTAAACCATATATGTGCAGTCGACATGGACGCTGTCAATAAACGTTACCGTTTACAAAATTAACAAATCGATTTGTTTATCAAATTTCTGAACACACATATTCATTCGCAAATTTCTAACAGGGGATCTTACCTTTATTTTATCTCTTGAGTAGAGAATTAAAAAAAGGTAGTAATTTGAAATCAGTGTAAGATTACAGCGAGCTGCATTCCGATTATTTTACAATGGCTAGACACACGTAATGCATCTCCTGTGGGTGTAAACCCATAAGAACGTGCCTAACGTAGTTGACATTATGATCTTTTGTTTATTCTACAATATTGTAATGTCACAATGTCAATAAACCATTCGGTACGGTCGACAGAGCCATAAAACTTGAACTTAATAATTTGAACGTATACTTCGCTCATAAAGAACTTCAATATAGCCAGTTAGAAATGTAGACAAAGTTTGGGTCCGTATGAAATGTATGTTAACAAAAAAACATCTTACGAGATGCAACGTTTTATTACTATTTTGTCTACATTTCAAAAGGTTACCTTGAGTGTAAAAGAACTTGTCCATCCATTACTTTATTGTTTTCTTAATTGTGAAGAAATCGACGATGCCCCTTGGTAAATTTTATCTGAAACCAAATAGAAAAGTTAGAAAGTTTAAAGTCAAGTGCTACTATTTTATTTTATTAATATACATAATAGTACATTATGTAATATAATAATAATAACGCCCGCACAAAAATAGCCTCGCACTAGGGAAACCCTATGTCGCGGGTGCCATGGACACACATAGACAACCACAAATTACACTCAAACTCACGAGAGGAAATAAATGTAGGCCACACAAATGTTTGTCCCGGCCAGGGAATCGAACCCGGGTCTGGATGGCAGACCAGGGTGGGAACAGTTCGACCACAGAAGCAGTCGCGTAATTCTGCATTCAGATTTTTAAAAGTTGCTTGTTAATGAAAATTGTTCTTCCAAGCGTATTTCTTTTAAATAAATATAAATATAGCACACCACTCCTAACCTTGCGCTAGGTAAACCCTGTAGCACGAGTTCCACGGACTCACACATGTCAACACAAATTACACCCAAAATTTATTTATTAAATTAGAACTTGACTATGACCATATTAATGATACCCTCTCAGAGAAAAGTTTAAGGAGACTGGTATCATGACTGTGGCATCACAGTACATTTACTCAAATATTTTATATGCCCGTAAAAATATACATAATTTCAATAAGAAAGAAGATATCCATAATATTAACCTTAGAGCTAAGTCCAAACTCATGGTACCACGATTTCGTTTAACCAAGGTAAACAACTCTTTTATGGGTTTTTTGTTTTACGTTTTTACAATAAGATTCCGGAACATATATTAAGTTTATCATTTCCTAAGTTTAAAAAGTACATTAAAAATATTTTAATCGAAAAATCATATTACAAAATTGAAGACTACGTGTTAGATAAAGATGTATGGAAAAGACGACACGGCTCCAGAATCCACACAAATTTGATTCAAAGTGTATTCCATAGCATTTAAGTTTATTTGAAAAGAGCAATCCCTAGAGTTTCTTGCTCGTTCTTTTCAGGGAGGTCAGCGTAGCGAACGAGCAGTAGGTTAGGTTAAATGTGACGTTTTCAAGTGTAAATTTATTTTACTTATGGAATAAATCATCTTTGACTTTGACTTTCAGACCAGTGCGACGAGGACGGTTTCAAAAAGGCGGAAAACAAAAAGAAGTAAACCAGCCGTAACTTTAGTGGCACCGCCCCGACTGGCCCCATACATCTATTGCGCCCAGCGGTACCGAGAACGTTGCTATATGTGTCACGACTTCGTTACTCCACAAAGTATGCGGACATTGTGGAGTACATACGGGTGAAAGCCAAAGCTGTCCAGAGAGTCGAGCAGTTGGAGTCCCGCCACAATGTGAATTTTAATGCATTTGTGGTGACAGTACCAACTCAACACCTGTCGACCTTCATGAAGGAGGACTTTTGGCCGAAACGGTATCATGTTTCCGAGGACGGCTACCGGACACCCACGTTGCGTTACACGTTGCGGTATCATACGTGTAAATAAATAAATAGTGTTAATGTTTTATTGCATTATTATGTTTGTTAGTCTATAAGGTATATATTTATGGGTCTTTTGTAACTTGAACATAAATACATAAATAAATAAAAAAACCCGAGAAAAATCAACGTAAGCTATTAAAACATTTCTCCCGGCCCGGGAATCGAACCCGGGACCTCTGCGTGGCAGTCACATGTTAACCGTTCCGGCCACGGAGGCGTTGAGCGTTATATCTATTAAAATTAGTTTATTCTTATTATTTTCATGCAAATGAGGCGCACTATGCATAATGACAAAACAAAATATTGTAAATAACGGAAAACCAAGATAGTCCCAACAATAACTGTAAACAATAATTAACGGACAACTAGCATATAATAATTACATTAGTGGTTTAGTAAAATCCAAATCGAGAACACGAGCCGGAATTTCTATTGAATTACACCTCATATTTCCACAATAATCGCACTCCTCATGGAAAAATGGCATAAGTGAAGTTACACCAGAAAAAGAAAATATATATATTGTAAGGAAATTTATATACCTAGTTAGTAATATTAATATATTAATAAGTACTATTCTTTTACTTTGTTAAGTTAGTTAATTATGTATATACTGGTTGTTTTGAAACGTGTAGATAAGAAAGAGCGGAGTCTCCTGACACAGGCTATGCTTAAAAGGAGGCTCCAGCCCCTATTGTTTAAGAAACCATGTTTTAAGATAAATAAAGATTATTATTATTATTATTACATCAAAAATATTTATTGCTCCATTAGACACAGAACAACATAGCCCACATTCTCTGCAATTCCAGTAACTCTATCGACTAGTATTGTAGATAGAGTTCCAAGAATTGGATATAATAAATGGATGGAATAAAAGGGACCGAAACGTTGGTTTCTTTGAAAAAACAAATATACGCGATTGAAATCCGGAAAAATAGTTTCATTTCCTAATTTAGTGTAGTCACCATTACATTTGACTTTTGTTTACAAGAAGTTTTAAAAAGTTTTGTTCCAAATAAATATAACTAAAATAAGTATAAAAAACAACTTTTGTTCCATTTTGTTCCACCTTTAATAATTCATCCGATTTTACTTGCATACAAAAATATTTACCCTACTCGGCCTAAATGTAGGTTAATAATTAGGTAAGCTACATAACATCTTGAAATCGGTTCAAACTCCCACATTGTTTAAAGATCCGCTTATTCAACCTATGCTCAAATTGCATAATCGTGCTGTTTTGAATGGTGAGGTAAACAACTTAACAGTGGTGTCTCCGGGGGGTCAGTTTCTCCCTGACTTAAATATGCGCGGTGGTGCTGTACAGCAGAGTGCTATATGTAATTTAACTACATTTTGACTAGCATGTTCATGTTTTGACTTCCGCTATACACTTATGTTGTAAATAAACAAATGTGTCCTGTTTACAGCAGTAGAGTTAATTGTGAAAAAATTTGACCAGGGAAGTATTGCCATCATACGTACATCACCTTCCAGTAATAATGTTAGCATTTCTGCGTTCCGGTTTTGAACGGTAAGGGTGGTGGTAAAAATTTCAGGCACCTAGTGGTCACTTTACGTCTCAGCAGTCTTTGCGATTAAAGCTCTTAGTGGCAATGTAACTGATATGGATAGACGTGAAGCTTCATACTTGATATTGTCTTTTTAAATTGGTCGCGTATTACTTATTTATTTACGTATTTATTTATTTTCAAGGGATAACAAACAATTGTACACGGTATTATAACATTTGTTGTGAGGTTAAGTGGCATAAGTACACGTACAATCAACAACATCCACATATTACTATTAAAATTGAAATTAAAATTGTCGTGTGTGATGGGTAAGGCAAAGCTGAAACAAGTAAAAAGTGAACATAGAAATTAGCTCAGGGTTTCACTAATAGCTTTTTAAATTTAGAGGCAGGTAAATAAAATATGTCAATAGCACTAAACAAATCATTGTACTTTAACTTTTATTGATAGCCATTACAAATACTACAGAAATAATATAGTAATTATTAATTATTGATTGATTGCTGACCAGTCAGGCAACATCCCGACTCCTGTCATTGTACTGAGAAAGAATACGACGTAGGAGAACTAGGGAATTTGTTCGGCAGCGCGCCGTTTTAAACAGCGGGTAGGAACGCGTACGTCGTCGATGAACTCTGGCGGGTACATTGTATTTAATATTTTGCACAATCTGGACAGTCAATCAAATTGTGACAAAGTCTACGGAGTGTTATAGCTTTTTTTTTTTTAATTTATTTATCTTGTCAATTACATTTTTTTACAAATAAGATAATGTTCTCCCAAACTTCATAAAAGTTTATCGGGAGAGTTTGGTTGCTCCGCTTACATTACAATCACATAACATTTCATTCTGTTACTCAATGACAGCTCTCTAAATTACTACAATGTATCTAACAAAAATATTTCTTTAATTCATTTTTTATGTAACTTTTATTACCTTGCAAACATTTTAAGTGTGAAGGAAGATCATTAAATAATGTTGGAATTAAATAGTCCTTCGTCCTTTTTCCATACACATTGCTTGTTTTAAAAATCTCGTACCTGCCCACCGCTGCTTGCCTTGTTGGATAGTTATAACGTTTTGGTACTTTATACTCATTACTTGAATATTCTTGCAGCATTTGATAAAGCATAAATTTTTTTTCTGCGGGAATTATGTTACAAATTTTAAATAATATATCATAATTATGCATTCTTTTACACTCACTACGCACTTTCCTATCGGCTAACAATTTTAAGAACCGTATTTGTATTAGTCTTACTTTGTTAAGTTGTGTCATGTAGGTAGTACCATACGTTCCCACACAATAATTGATAATAGATTCTACAAGAGCATGATAGAGAGAGCTCGAAGAAGCATTCGTCTATTATGAAGTGTTAGCATTCTAAACTTAGACTTAATTGATAGTAATGCATTAAACTTATGGGCCCTACCGAATCCCGAAATCCGAAGACGATCAGCGTCCTGATTTTGATTCAAATCGGAAGCGATCAGATGGGTTTCTGAGCGTGAAGATAAATCTTGTTCCTACTTATATCTTTCTAATTTGTGAGTTAAATCAAGTATTGTTCGGATTAGAAACGTCAAAAGTTTCCGATCGGCCGGTTGTGAATCGTAATTATGCGCCTCGAGTCGGAAAAGACGCAGTTTCCGATCGGGAGAGGCAATCATAATCAAGCTGCAGGACATCGGAGGTTTTAGAGTCTGCGATACTGTGTAGGGACACAGTAACGCTGAGTAGAATTGATTGAAATAAAACTTTGCGAATAGATGTAATTCCACAATTTTTTTTAAAGTTATGTTAAACAAACTAAACTGAGGGCGCCCAAGTGGACACTGACCTCGACTCAAGGCGCTACTGGGGACTTCCGCCAGAAGGGCGTGCTGTAGGAGAGAAACAACACCCTCGAGCTACACAAGTAAGCCCAAAAAATCTTACTAGCGCGATTCAGAAATTTTATAAAACGTTACTAACGCCATCTAGTGTAAACAAAACCATTGAACCCTATTTGTTCACTACATTATACCGAAAATTAATCGAATGTTAACTAAAAGGACTCCTTTCTATAAAAAAAACAATAAACTAATTAAAGATTATGTTTACGCAACAAACTAAACTAACAACAGATGTTGAGTAATAGTCAGCAGTAACCATTTAACCTATAAAGAGCGAAAATATATGCGATTCAGATGCGAAAAAATAATTTTCCTTCATAACAAAAAGTGGATTACAGCGGACAAAGTCCAAAGACAAAGTGACTTTGGACAGAAACTGCATGACAATCCACTTTAAGGTCAAACTTAGGTCACCGTGCCATGGGCACTGCAACGAATATCAAATGGATACGTAACTTGTGTTGACGTCACTATGGGAACCGCTCACATTCCTTACCACTACCACGCAAACACTGACACATCTTACAATGACGATTTCGGTAACATAGCGGTCAGTACAGTAACCACTATATGAGGAGGTCCCGGTTTTGATTTCCGGTAGAACCAATTTGGAACACGGAATGTAACCTGAAATTTACAAAATGAACTTTGCCTAAATTTAAAATTATAAATAATATAAATAAAATATTTCCGTCCTGTTTTAAAATTAAATTTCAATTTTAAAATTGAATAAAAACCAAAATCGAATTTTAAAACGGGACGTAAATATTTTCAAATAGTCGTTAAAACTTAAAACATGCTCCGCTCTGAAATGTCGCTTACGCCCTTTTAAAAACCACCTATGACATATTGCATTACTATTACAATAGTGTTGTAAATCAAAATATGTGAAATACGAGTTTATACCATTTCCGAACGTAACATTTGATTCTCTACACGTCTATAAAACCATCATTAGAATATTATAAGACACAATTAATAAAATACTTAACTCAAAATGAGACAAACTTTTTGTGAGCTAGTTCTTGGCAAAATAGTCTTACTCAAAAATATGTATTTTTGAAAAGTTTTTATTTCATTCTTGTGACCTTATATCTCAGGGGTGCGAATTTAACTTTGAAAATTAGAGATCAATATAATCTATACAGGAGAAATCTATAACATTCGTGATTGTATACACTTCACAGTTATCATATTATAGTTTTTTTTCCGTTTTCCTTGCGGAAAGGCAAAGGTAGACTATGCAGCCAAAACTCCTTAGGCCAATAAATAAAAAAGAGACTAGAAATGGATTATAGTTAATTTCACATAGCTTGGGTACGGTGACGTTTGAGATTTGAAATTTCTAGGGATGTGACCTAGTGACGAAAAATCAAATGAAAAAAAAATTGATTTATATATCTCATCGAGATAAAACGAAGAGAGAATCGATTTAGGGACAATAATTTTAAAAATAAATAATAAAAAAATAAGAAGGATTAGATTATTATGTTATTAAGGTAAACTACATAAAAAATAAAGAACCGAAATCATACAAAAAGTCAACAACATAAGAAAATCAACAGCAACGAAACGAAGTTTGTATAATTACTACCAAAACTGTTAGGCAAAACTCAATACAAAAGAAATCGACCCGCGTACAAGGTGTATGCACTCGTATTGAAGCGAGATACACAATAAAAAAAATAAAAAAAATAAATAAATAAATAAATAAATAAATGTAGTAGTATAACAATGAAACATGTAATTTCTAATTGAGATTTGTAATCTTTTGTTAGCTTATTAAATATAAGAATGTAATATTAAGATGTAATTAAGGAGAACGTGCAGCACCCGGACAAACCAATGTAGGTTTAAGGGTGTGATGTATATATATTTTTGTAATATTCTTAGTGTTTAAAATAAATAAATAAAATAAAATAAATAAATAAATAGCCGATTCGATTCATCGATTCTATGATGACAATCTTTAAGAAAAAATATTCCGTTTTACGCATCAAGTAGTTGGGGTAAATTTATTTTTTATCTTTATCATTTCAGTTTCTATCAACTTAATATACTTTATTTTAAGTAAAAATTACAACTCCAACAAATATGGTTCGTTTTTGGTATATTATAACAATATTTACTATTTCGTTTTGTAAGCTGGTTGTGAGATTACTTAAAAATAGTATGCATGCAACGTAAAAATTTGAAATGTAAAAGCACCCATACTGTGTGAAATGGACTATAATATAATTATATAATAAATGTTATAGCACTCTCCCGTGACAACTTGAATATCCTTTTTCCTTGTTGATTGGGATACCACCCGCATATACATACTATGACGACGACGGAATAACGTAGAAATGACGTATGAATTTCCTCATCAACGCAAGAGCAACATGAGTTGTGCATTTGTGAATCCCGCAACGTAGGATGTTGCAAAATTACTGACACCACCCAACCTAGTTCCTTGATGCCTTACCGCTATCTTAGTGGGGAATTGCGCAACCCACGCGGTTAGGTTTCATTGTATTACTCACAAACTAGTCTACTAGAAGTAGAGCTAATTGTCTAGGGAAGTTTTTTGTTTATAATACCAAATCACGGGACGAAGAAGTCATGGGCCTGATGGTGAACGGCATGCCTACTCAAAACAGTTGCAGTGACAGAGTTTTAAATCGCGAAGAAGGCACAGTGAAAGTATACTTGGTACATGGTACTTGGTGTAACGGGCTGGTGTCCGCAACTCGACGTCAAGGCGCCTATTTTGCGTGGAAAGTATACTTATTTTGTACATATCTATTTATTGTACTAAAGTACAAATTGCGGACTTAGTCCCATAACGCATTCTCTACCAGTCAATCGTCGGGCCGAACAGAAAACGAAACAATAATTTGGTGCACATAAACAAAGAAAATAAAAGAACAATATACCAGAAATAGAACACTCAGAAAAAATTCCTTCGATCCGGCCGGATTCGAACCAACGTCTTCTAGCATACCGTGTTAGGCACTAATACCAACTAAGCAACGAAACGAACTAGTGGACCTCACGAATTTTTGTACGTGCTTGTTGTCGTGTCTTTGTATTTGGTTTTTCAACGACTTTTTAGCTGTAGCGCCATCTATGAGAAATCTTAAGTATTTCGTCACCCAGTTAGATACCTTTACAGATACCAGTGCCAGATAGAGACGTCGCTATTCATTGTATTAAATTTTTTATTGAATAGATTCAATTATTTTTTATGTGAAATTACTCCACTAAGGCCGGATTCGAACCGACTGCGACGTCTTCTAGCATAGTGCCAGATCTGGCACGGCATGCTTCATTTCACATTAAAAATAAAATACCAATTCAATAAAAATTTAAATATACCAGAAGCTAATCGATAATTTGTGTAGTATAAAATAAATAACATGATATAAACGTACTTATTATACACACATAATAAACTTACATATATATTATTATAATAAATATATGTATATGTACCCAAAGCAACATTATACAAAGTCGTGATTTCTATTTTTTTTTTTAATAATAATAATAATAATAATAATAATAACGCACACACTCAACATAGCCCCGCACTA
>NW_020653496.1:0-14787 GCF_003589595.1 Hyposmocoma kahamanoa | reverse complement strand
TCAACGGTTGACTCTTGAAAAATAGTTTCATTTCCTATGTGTAACAATCGCGAAAACCTAAGAACTCGGTATTTATGAGTACTTAAAAGATATTATTATGATTTCAATATTATTCAAATTTATAATTTAAAACAGTTTATACGAATTGAAACTAAAAGTATTTCTAACTAAATTGGTTTGTTCTCCTAGATACAAGTAAGTATACCATGTAAATAATAATACAAACAAAATATGAATAGACTAATTCACCTGTTACCTGGCTAAAGAATTCCTTGTATAATGATAAGTAGAAAAACGGAATTAACTCCTGGGGAAATACTCACAGAACATAGTTATTAGCCGACTTGAAAAAAAGGAGAAGGTTCTCAATTGGACTGTATTTTTTTGTGTGTCTGTATGCGATTATTTGTGAACCGAGTTTGATGGTTATTTTTTTGTTGGAAAGAGGGTACCTCCGTAGTGGTCCTATTTAAATTTGAAGAAAATATTGTATAATGAATCCGGTTTCGTGCACTTTCCAGTAACCGATTTCAATAAAACTTGGCAAATGTAATTCCACGAACTTTTAAGGTCGGTTTTTTAATAAAAAAGTTATAAAAGATCGTTTTCTAGAGACACTTTTGATTAATAAAACATAGATAATACAACTATTCCACAAATTTCAAACAAATTCGCCCAAAATTGTATGCGACAGCTAATATTGATTTTTCGCTATAGAATTTCGTTCGTAGCATCCTTAAACCTCTGTCCTGAAAAGTTGTCATTTTACAGATATAGCCTTATCACACAAAGGTTGCCAATTGTAAATATCATATAAGGAAACAAAAGTCAAGATATGCTTCATAACACCCTCTGGAAGCTGTGATAATAATAGTTTAGAAACAGTAGGTAGGTAAAGATTTCGTCTGTCCCAAAAAAGCGAGAAGTTATATACCATTTATCATGAATTTTGGACGTTTACCACCACATATAATCATCATACCGGATATGTGAAACATCTACCCTACAAGGCTATGTATTTTTTTTTATTATTAATATTATAAACACACTTATCTACTAACATTAGTACACTACCAATCAGTACTGCTCGTTGCCAGAAAAAAACTAAAATTAAAAACAAAAAGAAATTAAACATTCTAAAAGAAACAAGTTACGACATGCGTATAAGAAATTTTACACGAACGAGCGTATCCATATAGACATAGCTTTTTATACACTGACTATGTTATTATACATCAGCAGGCGAGTAAAAAAAAATAAGTTAATTAGTTAGCCTCCTACATAGCCACATTTTTCCTAACTACAAAATCCTACGTTCACTCTTATAAAGATCAGGTGTTTGTTACCTATAAAAAAAGCTATTTTAATGAAAATATATATTATATAAATTGCTATATATAAATTTCTAAAGTATAAAATTATAGTTTTCTTGAGAGCATCAAAGGAATACTATTCTACAAAATATAGTACAGTTCAAGGCTGTAAATATTGCACATCGGGAAAATTCGGAAGCCAGGAATATTTCCGAATGCTTTTGCCGCGTAACTGATGTATTTATGACAATTTAATATGAAACTTTATTAGTCAATGTCTAAGGTCAAAGTCATTGACTACGTTAATAAAGTTTCTTATTTCGTTGTCATAAATACATCAGTGAATAACACGATAACATATAGACGCGACAACAGCGTTCGGATATCCCGATTTTTCCCGATGTGTAATATATACGACCTGATACTGTATATAAATGTTTAAGAGCGTCTTCGAATGAGAAGGGCAACTACTAATTTTCATACAATATTTAGAAGCGTAGTTGTACCGCAACAGTCGCGCTACTATTGCAAACTACAAATTGTGTGAAAAATAGCAGCGGCGGCTGCACTGTTGTGGTAGCGGCAGCTGTGCCACGCTCCATTCGAAGGCGCCTTTATGGTTTCACAAGATTGTTGCAGGTATCAGTATAATATTAAAGATACCTTTATAGCACCTCTCCTTTTTATTTTGAGATATTACAGCAAATATTTTATCATATTTTATTTACTTATAATAAAATTCCAGATTTATTAAAATTTACGAAAATAAAAAGTTTTGAAAATGTATATAATTTAAAAAAGTCCACAATTCGACTAAATTCAAAACTATATTTTATAAAACCCGAATTTGTAAATATAAAGATAATTATTATGGACAATAAAATACAGCTTACCGATATCAATTTAATATTTATCCCTTGACACTCTCTACAAAATTATGCTAACTTGATATTTTGTCTGAAGATATGTGATTTTTTTATATCTTTACTTTTACTCATTATGATATTGTATATTCTTCCAAGACATTTTCTGTGAACAATTTATGAAACTTGTAAATAGTAAACAGTACACTTTTTGACCCCCAATGTAGTTCACTTTTGACGTCAATATTCGTATTGTCAAAAAGAAACATAAGTTATTTAAAATTACGCAACAACAAAAGATGCAGTACGCTAAATGCGCAAGAAGAAATACTGTCCCTAGACATCGTTATTGTATTTTTCCAACTCAGCGTTGCCATTAAAAACATTGTCTCTACTATCTGTCAGATATTTAATAATAACACCGTCAAAACTTTCGACAGATAATTAGCAAAAACACTGCCAAAAATTTGGCAGACAATTAGTAAAAAACACTGTCAAAACCTTGCCAGATATGTAGCAAAATAATACTATCAAAAGTTTGACATACAATTAACAGTAACTGCGGTTCAAACCGTAACACTGTCAAAATATAGTGCAAATATTTATTATAAATAGTTCTTTTAGTAGTACAACTGAATCGGAAAGACAAAATAACCACTGGATTGTCCTACCCCTTGCGCAATTGATCTGCTCACTTGACATTTACAAGGCAAAGTCAACTTGGCACCCAAACATACGAGAAGAAAATGTTACAGTATCAAATTAAATACACAATTGTCTGTTACAGAACGTTGACAAAAAGTTACACCAAAACTTTGGCATGGCAACTCTTGAAACTCGTTTAGTTTCAAAACTTAATAGAACAAAAGTAGTGAAAAGCATTCGGTAGCATTTATTTCATATTCTATTAATATATATGAGTTAGGATCAAAACTTTCGGTCGACACTGTACTCTCCTTCACGTTGAAGCTGCTGTCATACTGTGACAGCTGTCGCTGAGACACGCGGCATTACGACTTTACTGTCGCGTTGACCTGCGTGCTTAGATCACAGTCGCGTCACAAACGTGTGTGATGGTTTGCGCGGTGGATGAGAAACGCCTTAGGATAAAAAGAGATCAACGTGTTGACTGATATTTCTTTTAGTGTTGTGTGCACTTGGGCTCCACACTTACTGAACATAAGAAGGCGTTTTTGAACATCTTTACAGTGTTTTTTTTTTTAATTTTTAGACATGCAAGTTGAAATATATTTCTGCAATGTTGTGGTCAAAGTTACGTTCAAAGGTTGCCATGAAGATTAATTAAAACAGTTTCTGAACAAAGTACGGTATGGATTAGAAATTTAAACGAATACACACTTAGATTAGTTTCCTTCTATTTCTTTTGCAATACAATTGAAAAACTAAGAATCTTTCCTGTATATGATTTATAAATCAGTTTAAGCATAATTAACTTGAGTTTAAATTTGGTCAGTGCTTATATTCTTAATCTTCTTTATGGCATCTTATTAATTCCTCACACACCACCTTATCTTATGGAGCGATGTGAATTCGCCCATCAGTCCAACCCCCGACTTCTGCGCTCATCTTCAACGTCCAACTTAAGATGCCCTTGCAGACCTCCCAGTACTACGACAAGTCCTTTACTGTTCATGCTATTCGTTTGTGGAACGCTTTACCTTTGTCTAGTCAACAAGCAAAATCATTGAATATTTTCAAAAATATGACAAAAGAACACTACCTAACTTTAGTGTGACTTGAATTGCTTAGGTATTTTTATGTTTTAGAAATTTTATTTTTTACAGTAGTGTAGGAATATATAGCAGTTTATGATATATATATATATATATGTATTAGTTTCATTTTTTATAAATATATGTATATTTGTATTTATTTATCGTTTTTCTATCTATTGATTAGTAATTATTCATACACCGCCGTCTATTTCCTGTAAGTTATAGAATTACTTCCATCCAAAGGTTGTCTGGCAGAAATAGTTTAAAGCGATAAGACCGCCCATTGTATTACCGCTTACTTTTAATTTAACTGTATTTGATTTGTTTCCTTTTTTGGTGTACAATAAAGAATTTTTGTATTGTATTGTATTGTATTCTAATAACGTTTACTAAGGCAGCGATGATCACAACAAACGTGATTGCAAACTTTTGAACTGTGTCATGAAATACCACTATCAATCGGCTGTGACGAATATTGTATATGTTTACCTTGCCAACAGTGTTACTAGGTGAGAGACCGCTATTCGTTATGCAATATTTAATCAAAAAATATTTTTACGTAAACATATCGCACCCTTAGTAATATAAGGGCACAATCCAAAAAAAGTAGATTTTTGGGAAATCGCGTATTAAGATTCTGGATTCCTACATTACACCTATTTTTTCAAATAATATGCTTATTATTTAAGTTATAAATATGAAATTTGGCATATTTGTTCTTTGATAAATGTATTATAAATAGCAATAAAAAAAATAATATAAATAAATTCCATAAGTTTCAAGCAAGTTAAAAAAATACTTTCAAGTTAGACCCATATAGTACAAAAAATATAACAGAAATATGGAGCTATATAAGTTTGATCCCATTTATTATTTAAGTCCCTATCAATTCCCAAATTTCCCAAAAATCTACTTTTTTTGGATTGTGCCCTTATATTACTAAGGGTGCGATATGATAACATTGGAAATGAAAGTATTTTTACGAATATTAATCGTGTATATTTGTTTTTTCAAACAAACGAACGTTTCGGGTTAGTGTTATCAATATGTTGCAATCCAAATGGAAAACTTAAGAACCCCACATGGTTATCATTGAGTTATTACTTTTTTTATCCGGTAATTCTTTCATTGCGGCTCCTGACTGTTCCTCATATTAGTAGCTCCCGCCTGTTAGGCTCGCTGAAAGCGTAGGGATGTCACATTATTATAGTTGTATCTTAAGGTTGTAAACATAATTTGAAAAAAAAAAAAAGATGTTTATTATAGTATTCTCATGCTATATTGAAATAATCTTTGATAAATGCTGTAGGTACTTATGTATAGATATTCTTTTACCAACGTCGCGGATTGGTATCTTGACTATGGAGTACGAAATAAAAATGAAATGCTCAACAATTCTGAATTTGAGGTACTCATATTCAAAGCACAAACACAATAATATAAACACGTCTACAATTGGCGGTCATTTTTTAAACAACAGCGACAGCCTCAATTATGTAATGAATGGCGCTTGTGAAACCCGCTCTATGCAACGCGAGTTTATTGCGAGATTACGCGAATGTGTGCGTTCGCACACGGCACGCGGCGGGCGTGCACACATACAAGCCGCGCTGCTGCGTTTTAATAGAGTTACCATACTTGTCTTTTAATACTATGTTAGTAGCCTCAGGCATCATTGATGTTTACATTATTAAAAGATACTGAACTACGTTTTGAAATGATTCCGCTCAACTTTCACAACACTCTTTTAACTGATGTAAAATTTTAAACTCAAGTTAATTTAACTACTTCATAAAATTGGCATTAACATTTATACATCAATAAGAACTTTTATTAATCGTAAACACTGATTAACTTGGATATATTTTTCTTATTAACTATTTTTCTTTAAATCATAATGAATAAAGCAACCTACATGCTATTGTCCAGAACCCGTGAATACAATTACAATACCAAGTTTTCATACATTTTACAAATACCAGTCAACCCCTAAAGGGGTAATCATTACCGATCATCTCAGCTTTTAATAGATAAGCCAAAACTCAAAAAATCACTCCTACTATTTGAAAACTTAGCCATATAATTATTTTACCCCCAAAGGTATACCCGAATATTATTATACCCTTTCAAAGGGTTATCTGGTATTTTGTTTAAACCATATATGTGCAGTCGACATGGACGCTGTCAATAAACGTTACCGTTTACAATATTAACAAATCGATTTGTTTATCAAATTTCTGAACACACATATTCATTCGCAAATTTCTAACAGGGGATCTTACCTTTATTTTATCTCTTGAGTAGAGAATTAAAAAAAGGTAGTAATTTGAAATCAGTGTAAGATTACAGCGAGCTGCATTCCGATTATTTTACAATGGCTAGACACACGTAATGCATCTCCTGTGGGTGTAAACCCATAAGAACGTGCCTAACGTAGTTGACATTATGATCTTTTGTTTATTCTACAATATTGTAATGTCACAATGTCAATAAACCATTCGGTACGGTCGACAGAGCCATAAGACTTGAACTTAATAATTTGAACGTATACTTCGCTCATAAAGAACTTCAATATAGCCAGTTAGAAATGTAGACAAAGTTTGGGTCCGTATGAAATGTATGTTAACAAAAAAACATCTTACGAGATGCAACGTTTTATTACTATTTTGTCTACATTTCAAAAGGTTACCTTGAGTGTAAAAGAACTTGTCCATCCATTACTTTATTGTTTTCTTAATTGTGAAGAAATCGACGATGCCCCTTGGTAAATTTTATCTGAAACCAAATAGAAAAGTTAGAAAGTTTAAAGTCAAGTGCTACTATTTTATTTTATTAATATACATAATAGTACATTATGTAATATAATAATAATAACGCCCGCACAAAAATAGCCTCGCACTAGGGAAACCCTATGTCGCGGGTGCCATGGACACACATAGACAACCACAAATTACACTCAAACTCACGAGAGGAAATAAATGTAGGCCACACAAATGTTTGTCCCGGCCAGGGAATCGAACCCGGGTCTGGATGGCAGACCAGGGTGGGAACAGTTCGACCACAGAGGCAGTCGCGTAATTCTGCATTCAGATTTTTAAAAGTTGCTTGTTAATGAAAATTGTTCTTCCAAGCGTATTTCTTTTAAATAAATATAAATATAGCACACCACTCCTAACCTTGCGCTAGGTAAACCCTGTAGCACGAGTGCCACGGACTCACACATGTCAACACAAATTACACCCAAAATTTATTTATTAAATTAGAACTTGACTATGACCATATTAATGATACCCTCTCAGAGAAAAGTTTAAGGAGACTGGTATCATGACTGTGGCATCACAGTACATTTACTCAAATATTTTATATGCCCGTAAAAATATACATAATTTCAATAAGAAAGAAGATATCCATAATATTAACCTTAGAGCTAAGTCCAAACTCATGGTACCACGATTTCGTTTAACCAAGGTAAACAACTCTTTTATGGGTTTTTTGTTTTACGTTTTTACAATAAGATTCCGGAACATATATTAAGTTTATCATTTCCTAAGTTTAAAAAGTACATTAAAAATATTTTAATCGAAAAATCATATTACAAAATTGAAGACTACGTGTTAGATAAAGATGTATGGAAAAGACGACACGGCTCCAGAATCCACACAAATTTGATTCAAAGCGTATTCCATAGCATTTAAGTTTATTTGAAAAGAGCAATCCCGAGAGTTTCTTGCTCGTTCTTTTCAGGGAGGTCAGCGTAGCGAACGAGCAGTAGGTTAGGTTAAATGTGACGTTTTCAAGTGTAAATTTATTTTACTTATGGAATAAATCATCTTTGACTTTGACTTTCAGACCAGTGCGACGAGGACGGTTTCAAAAAGGCGGAAAACAAAAAGAAGTAAACCAGCCGTAACTTTAGTGGCACCGCCCCGACTGGCCCCATACATCTATTGCGCCCAGCGGTACCGAGAACGTTGCTATATGTGTCACGACTTCGTTACTCCACAAAGTATGCGGACATTGTGGAGTACATACGGGTGAAAGCCAAAGCTGTCCAGAGAGTCGAGCAGTTGGAGTCCCGCCACAACGTGAATTTTAATGCATTTGTGGTGACAGTACCAACTCAACACCTGTCGACCTTCATGAAGGAGGACTTTTGGCCGAAACGGTATCATGTTTCCGAGGACGGCTACCGGACACCTACGTTGCGTTACACGTTGCGGTATCATACGTGTAAATAAATAAATAGTGTTAATGTTTTATTGCATTATTATGTATGTTAGTCTATAAGGTATATATTTATGGGTCTTTTGTAACTTGAACATAAATACATAAATAAATAAAAAAACCCGAGAAAAATCAACGTAAGCTATTAAAACATTTCTCCCGGCCCGGGAATCGAACCCGGGACCTCTGCGTGGCAGTCACATGTTAACCGTTCCGGCCACGGAGGCGTTGAGCGTTATATCCATTAAAATTAGTTTATTCTTATTATTTTCATGCAAATGAGGCGCACTATGCATAATGACAAAACAAAATATTGTAAATAACGGAAAACCAAGATAGTCCCAACAATAACTGTAAACAATAATTAACGGACAACTAGCATATAATAATTACATTAGTGGTTTAGTAAAATCCAAATCGAGAACACGAGCCGGAATTTCTATTGAATTACACCTCATATTTCCACAATAATCGCACTCCTCATGGAAAAATGGCATAAGTGAAGTTACACCAGAAAAAGAAAATATATATATTGTAAGGAAATTTATATACCTAGTTAGTAATATTAATATATTAATAAGTACTATTCTTTTACTTTGTTAAGTTAGTTAATTATGTATATACTGGTTGTTTTGAAACGTGTAGATAAGAAAGAGCGGAGTCTCCTGACACAGGCTATGCTTAAAAGGAGGCTCCAGCCCCTATTGTTTAAGAAACCATGTTTTAAGATAAATAAAGATTATTATTATTATTATTACATCAAAAATATTTATTGCTCCATTAGACACAGAACAACATAGCCCACATTCTCTGCAATTCCAGTAACTCTATCGACTAGTATTGTAGATAGAGTTCCAAGAATTGGATATAATAAATGGATGGAATAAAAGGGACCGAAACGTTGGTTTCTTTGAAAAAACAAATATACGCGATTGAAATCCGGAAAAATAGTTTCATTTCCTAATTTAGTGTAGTCACCATTACATTTGACTTTTGTTTACAAGAAGTTTTAAAAAGTTTTGTTCCAAATAAATATAACTAAAATAAGTATAAAAAACAACTTTTGTTCCATTTTGTTCCACCTTTAATAATTCATCCGATTTTACTTGCATACAAAAATATTTACCCTACTCGGCCTAAATGTAGGTTAATAATTAGGTAAGCTACATAACATCTTGAAATCGGTTTAAACTCCCACATTGTTTGAAGATCCGCTTATTTAACCTACGCTCAAATTGCATAAACGTGCTGTTTTGAATGGTGAGGTAGACAACTTAACAGTGGTATCTCCTGGGGGTCAGTTTGTCCCTGACATAAATATGCGCGGTGGTGCTGTACTGCAGAGTGCTATATGTAATTTAACTACATTTTGACTAGCATGTTCATGTTTTGACTTCCGCTATACACTTATGTTGTAAATAAACAAATGTGTCCTGTTTACAGCAGTAGAGTTAATTGTGAAAAAATTTGACCAGGGAAGTATTGCCATCATACGTACATCACCTTCCAGTAATAATGTTAGCATTTCTGCGTTCCGGTTTTGAACGGTAAGGGCGGTGGTAAAAAGGTAAAAATTTCAGGCACCTAGTGGTCACTTTACGTCTCAGCAGTCTTTGCGATTAAAGCTCTTAGTGGCAATGCAACTGATATGGATAGATAGATAGATTTATTTTCAAGGGATAACAAACAATTGTACACGGTATTATAACATTTGTTGTGAGGTTAAGTGGCATAAGTACACGTACAATCAACAACATCCACATATTACTATTAAAATTGAAATTAAAATTGTCGTGTAAACATAGAAATCAGCTCAGGGCTTCACTAATATCTTTTTTAAATTTTATAGGCAGGTAAATAAAATATGTCAATAACACTAAAGAAATCATTGTACTTTAACTTTTATTGATAGCCATTACAAATACTACAGAAATAATACAGTAATTATTAATTATTGATTGATTGCTGACCAGTCAGGCAACATCCCGACTCCTGTCATTGTACTGAGAAAGAATACGACGTAGGAGAACTAGGGAATTTGTTCGGCAGCGCGCCGTTTTAAACAGCGGGTAGGAGCGCGTACGTCGTCGATGAACTCTGGCGGGTACATTGTATTTAATATTTTGCACAATCTGGACAGTCAATCAAATTGTGACAAAGTCTACGGAGTGTTATAGCTTTTTTTTTTAATTTATTTATCTTGTCAATTACATTTTTTTACAAATAAGATAATGTTCTCCCAAACTTCATAAAAGTTTATCGGGAGAGTTTGGTTGCTCCGCTTACATTACAATCACATAACATTTCATTCTGTTACTCAATGACAGCTCTCTAAATTACTACAATGTATCTAACAAAAATATTTCTTTAATTCATTTTTTATGTAACTTTTATTACCTTGCAAACATTTTAAGTGTGAAGGAAGATCATTAAATAATGTTGGAATTAAATAGTCCTTCGTCCTTTTTCCATACACATTGCTTGTTTTAAAAATCTCGTACCTGCCCACCGCTGCTTGCCTTGTTGGATAGTTATAACGTTTTGGTACTTTATACTCATTACTTGAATATTCTTGCAGCATTTGATAAAGCATAAATTTTTTTTCTGCGGGAATTATGCTACAAATTTTAAATAATATATCATAATTATGCATTCTTTTACACTCACTACGCACTTTCCTATCGGCTAACAATTTTAAGAACCGTATTTGTATTAGTCTTACTTTGTTAAGTTGTGTCATGTAGGTAGTACCATACGTTCCCACACAATAATTGATAATAGATTCTACAAGAGCATGATAGAGAGAGCTCGAAGAAGCATTCGTCTATTATGAAGTGTTAGCATTCTAAACTTAGACTTAATTGATAGTAATGCATTAAACTTATGGGCCCTACCGAATCCCGAAATCCGAAGACGATCAGCGTCCTGATTTTGATTCAAATCGGAAGCGATCAGATGGGTTTCTGAGCGAGAAGATAAATCTTGTTCCTACTTATATCTTTCTAATTTGTGAGTTAAATCAAGTATTGTTCGGATTAGAAACGTCAAAAGTTTCCGATCGGCCGGTTGTGAATCGTAATTATGCGCCTCGAGTCGGAAAAGACGCAGTTTCCGATCGGGAGAGGCAATCATAATCAAGCTGCAGGACATCGGAGGTTTTAGAGTCTGCGATACTGTGTAGGGACACAGTAACGCTGAGTAGAATTGATTGAAATAAAACTTTGCGAATAGATGTAATTCCACAATTTTTTTTAAAGTTATGTTAAACAAACTAAACTGAGGGCGCCCAAGTGGACACTGACCTCGACTCAAGGCGCTACTGGGGACTTCCGCCAGAAGGGCGTGCTGTAGGAGAGAAACAACACCCTCGAGCTACACAAGTAAGCCCAAAAAATCTTACTAGCGCGATTCAGAAATTTTATAAAACGTTACTAACGCCATCTAGTGTAAACAAAACCATTGAACCCTATTTGTTCACTACATTATACCGAAAATTAATCGAATGTTAACTAAAAGGACTCCTTTCTATAAAAAAAACAATAAACTAATTAAAGATTATGTTTACGCAACAAACTAAACTAACAACAGATGTTGAGTAATAGTCAGCAGTAACCATTTAACCTATAAAGAGCGAAAATATATGCGATTCAGATGCGAAAAAATAATTTTCCTTCATAACAAAAAGTGGATTACAGCGGACAAAGTCCAAAGACAAAGTGACTTTGGACAGAAACTGCATGACAATCCACTTTAAGGTCAAACTTAGGTCACCGTGCCATGGGCACTGCAACGAATATCAAATGGATACGTAACTTGTGTTGACGTCACTATGGGAACCGCTCACATTCCTTACCACTACCACGCAAACACTGACACATCTTACAATGACGATTTCGGTAACATAGCGGTCAGTACAGTAACCACTATATGAGGAGGTCCCGGTTTTGATTTCCGGTAGAACCAATTTGGAACACGGAATGTAACCTGAAATTTACAAAATGAACTTTGCCTAAATTTAAAATTATAAATAATATAAATAAAATATTTCCGTCCTGTTTTAAAATTAAATTTCAATTTTAAAATTGAATAAAAACCAAAATCGAATTTTAAAACGGGACGTAAATATTTTCAAATAGTCGTTAAAACTTAAAACATGCTCCGCTCTGAAATGTCGCTTACGCCCTTTTAAAAACCACCTATGACATATTGCATTACTATTACAATAGTGTTGTAAATCAAAATATGTGAAATACGAGTTTATACCATTTCCGAACGTAACATTTGATTCTCTACACGTCTATAAAACCATCATTAGAATATTATAAGACACAATTAATAAAATACTTAACTCAAAATGAGACAAACTTTTTGTGAGCTAGTTCTTGGCAAAATAGTCTTACTCAAAAATATGTATTTTTGAAAAGTTTTTATTTCATTCTTGTGACCTTATATCTCAGGGGTGCAAATTTAACTTTGAAAATTAGAGATCAATATAATCTATACAGGAGAAATCTATAACATTCGTGATTGTATACACTTCACAGTTATCATATTATAGTTTTTTTCCGTTTTCCTTGCGGAAAGGCAAAGGTAGACTATGCAGCCAAAACTCCTTAGGCCAATAAATAAAAAAGAGACTAGAAATGGATTATAGTTAATTTCACATAGCTTGGGTACGGTGACGTTTGAGATTTGAAATTTCTAGAGATGTGACCTAGTGACGGAAAATCGAATGAAAAAAATAATGGATTTATATATTTCATCGAGATAAAACGAAGAGAGAATCGATTTAGGGACAATAATTTTAAAAATAAATAATAAAAAAATAAGAAGGATTAGATTATTATGTTATTAAGGTAAACTACATAAAAAATAAAGAAACGAAATCATACAAAAAGTCAACAACATAAGAAAATCAACAGCAACGAAACGAAGTTTGTATAATTACTCCCAAAACTGTTAGGCAAAACTCAAAACAAAAGAAATCGACCCGCGTACAAGGTGTATGCACTCGTATTGAAGCGAGATACACAATAGCCGATTCGATCTTTAAGAAAAAATATTCCGTTTTACGCATCAAGTAGTTGGGGTAAATTTATTTTTTATCTTTATCATTTCAGTTTCTATCAACTTAATATACTTTATTTTAAGTAAAAATTACAACTCCAACAAATATGGTTCGTTTTTGGTATATTATAACAATATTTACTATTTCGTTTTGTAAGCTGGTTGTGAGATTACTTAAAAATAGTATGCATGCAACGTAAAAATTTGAAATGTAAAAGCACCCATACTGTGTGAAATGGACTATAATATAATTATATAATAAATGTTATAGCACTCTCCCGTGACAACTTGAATATCCTTTTTCCTTGTTGATTGGGATACCACCCGCATATACATACTATGACGACGACGGAATAACGTAGAAATGACGTATGAATTTCCTCATCAACGCAAGAGCAACATGAGTTGTGCATTTGTGAATCCCGCAACGTAGGATGTTGCAAAATTACTGACACCACCCAACCTAGTTCCTTGATGCCTTACCGCTATCTTAGTGGGGAATTGCGCAACCCACGCGGTTAGGTTTCATTGTATTACTCACAAACTAGTCTACTAGAAGTAGAGCTAATTGTCTAGGGAAGTTTTTTGTTTATAATACCAAATCACGGGACGAAGAAGTCATGGGCCTGATGGTGAACGGCATGCCTACTCAAAACAGTTGCAGTGACAGAGTTTTAAATCGCGAAGAAGGCACAGTGAAAGTATACTTGGTACATGGTACTTGGTGTAACGGGCTGGTGTCCGCAACTCGACGTCAAGGCGCCTATTTTGCGTGGAAAGTATACTTATTTTGTACATATCTATTTATTGTACTAAAGTACAAATTGCGGACTTAGTCCCATAACGCATTCTCTACCAGTCAATCGTCGGGCCGAACAGAAAACGAAACAATAATTTGGTGCACATAAACAAAGAAAATAAAAGAACAATATACCAGAAATAGAACACTCAGAAAAAATTCCTTCGATCCGGCCGGATTCGAACCAACGTCTTCTAGCATACCGTGTTAGGCACTAATACCAACTAAGCAACGAAACGAACTAGTGGACCTCACGAATTTTTGTACGTGCTTGTTGTCGTGTCTTTGTATTTGGTTTTTCAACGACTTTTTAGCTGTAGCGCCATCTATGAGAAATCTTAAGTATTTCGTCACCCAGTTAGATACCTTTACAGATACCAGTGCCAGATAGAGACGTCGCTATTCATTGTATTAAATTTTTTATTGAATAGATTCAATTATTTTTTATGTGAAATTACTCCACTAAGGCCGGATTCGAACCGACTGCGACGTCGTCTAGCATAGTGCCAGATCTGGCACGGCATGCTTCATTTCACATTAAAAATAAAATACCAATTCAATAAAAATTTAAATATACCAGAAGCTAATCGATAATTTGTGTAGTATAAAATAAATAACATGATATAAACGTACTTATTATACACACATAATAAACTTACATATATATTATTATAATAAATAATATATGTACCCAAAGCAACATTATACAAAGTCGTGATTTCTATTTTTTTTTTAATAATAATAATAATAATAATAACGCACACACTCAACATAGCCCCGCACTA
>NW_020653495.1:0-20367 GCF_003589595.1 Hyposmocoma kahamanoa | reverse complement strand
AGGTACAAAGCGTAACACTAACTGTGCCGTTTACTGTACAATAGAATAGTAAAATGCACTAGGGAGTAGACAACTACGTAGACACCGAAATGCTTCCATAAGAATATCGTTTATCGCGCATGACTTGTTCGTCCCGTTACAAATAAATGGTTGAATACATGTGTGTGTTTAATAGTTAAATACAAGACCTTACTGTTAAGTACAGTAAGGTCGTGTATTCCTTCTCACTTGTCATTAATCAAATAATTGACCTAAAAAAATACTTTGCACAGAAGTCCGCGAAAATCGTGTTAGTACTCGTGTTTTGGTTCAAATATTTCTTTTATCACGAGAAAGGAAAAGCCATTTAATGGTTTCCATTTTGTTCAACAAAGGGAGATTGGTATCGGCTGTAAAGTAATTTGAACGGAATGAATGGTCATTGAAAATGTACCGCAATTGAGTTGTTAGCGCCTGGAGGAGACATTTTTTTTATTTATTGTCTACAACTTATTTTATAAATTGTTTTGTGTGCCAGCTTTTTGTTTTTTTATGTCATATTATATCATATATCAAGTGACGGGTCGAACAAGTCGTGCGCCTGACAGTAAGCTACACGCCTGTTCATAACAGTTGCAGTACCACTCAGAGCTTTCCGATTTAAGGGGCACTGCCATTGCCTGCCACCTTGTGACATAAGTTTACAAGTCATGTGCATGTAATTTCACCAGCACCCTTACTCTTCAAAACCGAAACGCAGTAATGCTCATATTACTGCTTAGCGGCAGAAATAGGTAAGGCAGTACTTATCTGGAACTCTTTCACAAGGATGCTCTGCTGCTGATTCAGTGCGCTGCTTTATTTGGGCTAAGATTAAAGTAATCTATGTTCTAAATGAAGCCATGAATTATCTATGACCCTTATTGTATTTTATTTAAAACAAAATAATATTCAGGCAGTCCTTCTGGAGGAGAGTGACAACTATTGCTTATAGAAATTGAATTAATGACACATTCTTTATTGTACATTAAAAATAACAATGACATTACATTACAGACTAATTTAAGAGTTGGAAACGGTTTACCACAGAACATCTTGACATGGAAATATTTCAAATAAATAAACTACACATTAAATGTTAATAATGTATACATATACCTACTTGGCGATACCTACTGCAGCGCTTCTTCAAGCATCTAATTTGAAAGCGCCCTTAAGGTTAGATTCTTACTTACTAATTCTCTTAGACTTTTCTCCTATCTCTATGCATTCGCTAAATCTCTTCTATCGTTGAATTAGGAACTCAGCAGTGTTGCTTAAAAAGTGTTCTGCACAAATAGTATACGTATTTGTTAACACCTTATATGTTTATAACATAACACACAATATAACCATTTCGTATAAAGATTTAAAAACTGATAGGTGTATAAAATTTCAGTTAAGAAAGAGGTGGGTTAAGCCAGTGTTTTATTTCACTAAATTTCACTATACTTTGAGCATCGTATTGTTACACCGGTATAGATATCGGTAAATACCGCTTGCCGCAGGAAACTATAAATCGTGCCCTAACGTTCGGATATCGGAAATAAATTCAATGCATTAGGGGGTTAGGAACACTGTTTTCGAACGTGGGCAATACTTTTGCTTTATTTGCTATAATGAAATTTTGATAATATCAGTCTTCCTTGTTGTTGGCTATTTGTTTCAAAACGCCTTTATTTGATATAAGACACAAAGTTACTGAAATGTTATTAAAGATCGAACAAACACGCAGAAAAATTCCATCGATATGGCTGGACTCGAACTAGCGACTTCGACAAACCGGGGCTACCGCTCTCCCAATTTAGCTACGAAACGAGTAGCGTACCGTACGAATTAGTTTGCTGTTTACTATGCTTGATGCCGATCTTTGTTCTTGGTTTTAACGGCTTTTTTGTCGCAGCACCACCTGTGACCAACCTATGAATGTTTTTTCTTCTCTCTGTATGTACTTCACAGTCTTCTTTCTTTATATCAATAATAACTACAAACTAGTGGAATATTTTCACCACAAATTGAATATCGTGATAATAAACATCGTGTAGTTCAATTTATTTTTTATTGTTAAATTGTAAAATAAATATTCCTTATATATTATAAATTTGACTATTTTATACATAGTACTTACATATTGTCGTATGATCGTGCAATCCTTAACTACTGCTGTATACACTCCGCTGCCACTTATCCTATCTTTACGAGAGACTCTGTATAGAAAATTGTTGTTTCATGAAAATGTACATTAAGCTCCCACGACGACTTGTACACTAGTCAACACTCAGGGTATATCTACATGATAATAAAGTTTCTTTTTCTTCCACAGCATGGAAATGCAACGACGTCCAGCGAGACGTCTGTTGGCACGAATACGGCGACAGCTACAGCGGCTACGGCGGGCAGCAGCAGGGGGCCCCCGCAGGCCGCTAAGTTCCGCCACGGCCTCCTCCAGCTCATGATTCACACCATCGATCCCATGCACGACGGTGAGTTAGGTACGCACCGCGCTTTGCTTTCACTTTACCAACTACTTAACTATCGCTTTTTGACACCAACTGTTTTTGTGGCACTCTAAATAACAAGCAAACAAGTAAGTTGTATGCAAGTGTTGGTGAGTTTTTGAACGAAGAGATACGTTAGCGCTAGACATAGTTTTGAATTATAAAATTTAAAATTATTCTATACAGTGCGCTTACAAATGCGCGCAACCAATCAAAATGGACTACAGATTATTAAGTTACAAAAACATGCCTCGAAGGCATCATATTGCTTGTCCATAAATTCATCTGTAATGGCCGAAGTAACCACTACCAACGATCAGAATGTCAAGTGTAACTGAACAAATAACAAAAACAGAATCAATAGTTATCGAATTCTTTATTTCATACGTAAGCAAATTACACTTGAAAGGTTACCTATCAAAGTCCGAAACGACATTTTCCAGAAATAACGTTTGCTCGAATTTTCATAAACTCGAAAGTAATTTTGAGAGGAAAATGTTTTTTCTTTTAAACCTAACTTAACCTAACCTAACCGAACCTAATCGTGTCTTTGCGATAAACATCCAACATATCCCGAAAGACCAACGGTTTCGTTATAATTCGGTTTTCGGGGTAATGAAAATTCGAACAAACGTTATTTCGGACAAAGTAAATTCGAGTTTGTGATAGGTTACCCACTTGAAATCGACATATTCATTAAACTCCACTGCTCATTCAAAAGGCAAACACCAAATGAAAGAAAAAAGGAAGAGGTTGCTCTTTGTAAATAAACATTTATACACATTTATAATTTACAATATTTCAAAGATTAAATCGAGACTACTTGCATCGAAGTACGCAGAAGCTGTATAATAATAACCTTTATTATAAAGTTTTGTATTACTATAGTTTTAAACGTCGTTAACGACAAATTTTGAATATCAACCGAACTCTTATTATAAAAGCGAACACATTTCCCCCTAAATGAATTTGTGACTTTGTGAAGACGAGTATCAAGAACAGCTTTGTTATTCCTCATATTAATGTCATTTGCAGTAACGGCTATGATTACAAAAGAAGAATAAGTAATTGTAATATTATGAAGTATCTTAAGAACGTTTTGCCTTCGTTCAACCAGTTACGACACTGCTTGGATGGAATTAATACAGTCGAGACAATCATCCACGATTGAAAATTTGAAAACCAAAGCTACACAAACATTTAAATAATAAAAATAGTAAAAACTGACATTGGACATTTATAATATTTGTAAAATTTACAAGAAGTAGATACGTATGAATTGTTATACTGTAAATTGAGCAATTCTACAAAACTGTATAGAATGGACCTGCAAAGCTACCACCCTTCACAATTGCAATGTTCGCCACTGCTAATGTCTATCCGTAAGGGTCACAAAGTCTTTGCTATTGCACAAATGTGATGCACTATACACCCTTGCTGTTTGAAATCTTTTCAGGATATACTTACCCACATTAAACATGGTATAGCTAGATATATATATATATATATATGTATATACTGACCTCCGTATCATAAACAACGGATTGACATTTTGGTAAATTTCGAGGTATTGGCACTTAAAGTTTTTTTTTTTTCAGAAGTGACTATTATAACTGAAACTAAATAAGACATAAAAAAGAGTTTTGCTAAAAATATCGATAACGTTGTTTATGATAAAGACGGCATTATAGATACTAATGAGAATACTATATCTATAAAAACAACATTGTACTTATTGAATGGATACTCGTAGATATCTAGTAACGGTAGACGGTATAAACATTTTCAACGCGTCAACAACTTATTGCCAAGAGGTTCCCGACGTTGCTGCCAAGACATTACGTATGCTGCCAAGGGGCGTCAAGCTGCCAGAAACGCCAGACGGATCTGCCACTGACATCTTTCTGCCTCGATTGGCGATGCGGCCTGCCAAATTCGGGACATAAAGATGCCAGCGTCAGTGACGAAATCTTCGAGTGTGTTTTTTTGCTGTTGTGACTTCGTGGTAAGTTTTAATTATTCGTGTAAAAGTTGTTTTCGTTTGCCTTTTGTTTTCGCATTACCTAATTCCTGTCAAGCGAATTTGCCCTGTCTACATTCGAATAATTTTCCACTAAGCGGCTAGTCGCAGGCGGCTGACCTCGCGCGATTTCTATTTAATAATAAGACTACTTTATTTCCAACAAAAACAATTATCCATAATTTATAAGCAAAAGTACCAAAACGGTTAATACGATACTAGAACTGAACATAAAAAATGAAATAAAATGGTAAAATTGAAATTAAAATACAATAAACAAAAATTTAAACATTTAAAAATTAAAAATTTAAGTTATAAGATTAAAACCAAAATAAGAAAAATTACAAAATAAAATGAAAAATGTAATAAGTCTCTGTTCAGCATTTCAATATTGGACAGTCATATCTTACAGCAATCGCATTCAGAATGCTGTTGTGACTGCCTCACACGACTCAACAAGCAAGACAATCTTCTTCCGCATAATGACCTGTAAATTTTCCATACGAGCCTCCAGAAACACGCTTGAAGCACTACACCTATACTTCTACTACGAGTTTTGTATGGCAAATAAACTAGTCATTGTAATCTCATGGTAGAGGCACTGGTTAGCAGTCCCATCAGCACTGTACTGCACACGCAGAGCGTTATAGGCTCGCTTCTTTTACCTAACCCAAAAGCTGCTTGAGTAAAAGATTGGCTTTAGGGCGCATTTACGACAAGAATTTCATGTTGACCGCTTTGCCTAACTGTCATAGCAAAGTACGCTCTATTTATTTAGCTTTTACGTTTTAACTTAAATGAGCGTCCCAGGCCCGCGAGTAAGGCTGGTTTGTCTTTGGTCTACGCGGCGACCGCGCGGTTGTATTATTCAGAGGAATTTAAATGTTGTTGCCTAATAAATAAAATTCAGATTCGCCATTATAGTACGTGAAAGCGTGGTAACTGGGCGAAAACTTTCGCGTCGTGTAACTGGACGCTTGGGCTTTAAAAAGCGTAACTTTACCGCCGCGACTAAAAAGTCGGTGCGACTGCATTTGTATTGCAATTAGAATACAGCCGCGTGTGACCAGGGCCCCAAATCTGCTAATAAATAAATAAGCTGGTATTCTGCTGCTCCTATTCAACTGTCATTGCAATTATTTAGTATTCTGCTCTTCAATGGCGAATTGGTTGATACGTCAATGGCGTAGTCTCCTAAATGTTTGACATAAAGAAGATTCATTTAATTTGAAGACTAAATTGCTGTTTAAACGACATAAAAGTTAAAACATGCACGTTTCCATGGTACTTTTGGTACCTTTAAATATGTATTGGCTGCTTTACAGACATACTACGCTATCTGTAGGCAATAAACTACTATTGTATAGGCAGGTCCTAATGCCAGTCTTGTCCTATGGTATACAGCTCTGGGGCTACAAAGACTAATATAAATATTATCCAACGTTTTAAGAATAAAGTACTTAGGAACATTATAAATGCACCTTGGTTGGTACGTACGAAACGAAGACTTGGAAATGGAATTCGTAGACAGGATAGCTCAGAATGAACGTCGTGAACGTCCATCACGTGAACGTCGAGGCCATTCAGCTCCTTGACCACACAGATATTATAAGACGTTTAAAACGGATAAAACCATTTGAACTAGTGTAATGTTAGTGTATGATTAAACTGGTGCCAGTGACACTGAATAAAAAGAACACATGATAAAAGTGTTTTCGCCTTAATAGACAATAAGAAAATTGCTAGTGGGTGAATTCTTAGTATACTTTGTTTATTTATTACTTTAAGTGAAATGTAAATTAATTATTAGTCTTGTATTTGACTAGATTGTAATGCATTTATAATATACTTTACTAGTGCTTATATAAAACGAAAAAAATCCATGGTACTTTTAGTAATGTAACGTCGATGATCGTCAGTAAAATAAATAAAATAAATATCGTTTACTTCGGACGACAATGACCCATATCAAAATAAATTACATTGAAATTTAATTAATAATCAAAACGAATTAAAAAGACAATAAAATGTTATTAAAAATAAAATAAAATTGAAATAAAAGCCGAAATTCTAATTAAAATTACACGTACATAGTTTATTTATTTCTAAATCGATTACATCCATAACCGGCACCAAAGCGAACATGCTTATTACAACAATGCCGAATATAGGGGCAATCTAACCTGCCAGCCATCATAGCCAGGACAATATTCAGTTGAATACTTGCCATCACTGCCATTCCACTCATACTCTATTGAGACTCAACTACCATTGCAACTAGATTTTAGCTGAAAATAATAACAAATATTATCGTAATTGCAATACGGTCTTAGTGGAGTCTCAATGGAAGTACAATGTCCAATGGTTTCAACAAAATTAGCAGAATTGGGCCCAATTACGCACGCAATCGTTATTAAAAGCAGCCGCTCCGGCTACGGTCGCTCCTGACTAGTCGCTTAGGACGCGTTCCTTATTATGTCGTGACCTCAGATAGTCATGCAGTTTAACGTGTCGTGTGTATATTTAAATTAAGTTATTTAGACTTTTTTGACGTTATGGCGGCAAACTATCGAGACAATGGGAAGCGTAAGAATGACAGTCGTCGGATGATAAATAAAACGTCATGCTAAAAATGTGAAGATAAATAATCGCAGCTATCATTGTTGTCACATTTTATTTATGGACAACGATAAATAAAATGTGACAACAGTGCACCACGTGCACCGATAAATTGTCGTCACGTTCTTTTGGGGACAGCTAGACACGACAGTCATTCAACGATAAAATATACGTCCGCAACACAGTCACGACAGATAGTCGTGATATGGGAACAGGCTAGACGCGACAGTCTTCCAACTATACAGAAAACGTTACGACATAATGGGAACACGACTTAGTGGGAAATGGCTCTTATGCAACCCACGTTCTATTTTTTTCTAAAAGTTTTTATTATCACGTATATGGTTGCAACAGAAACGTCCGAACAAACATGGATAATCAAATTAGCTTGACAGGCAAAGGGTCATAGGTATTTAATAATACTAATAGATAAGATTCGGATTATAAAGAGAGTTTAATCCAAAACAATAGGATTTTTTGGACTCGGATCTTTAGACAATCAATTGAAGACCTAAGAAACGAAGAGAGAAGACGATAGACGATTCGGGAATTAGTAATATAAAGTACTAAATTGTTTTAGCAATCGTGTACTTTTGTTTACTATTCCCTGAGTCTGCCTATGTCAACGTCAAAAGGATCAAGATCGTCAAATCTACAATCCAAGGATAAAGAAGATGTTGATGTATCTAGTATCATAGACCAATAACACAAGAGGACTGTTAATCTACATACTGCAGATCGCAACTCAAGGTCCAAATCCCATGTTACATTTAGATGGCGCTGATCGATAGCCTAGAAGTAGTTTATATCATGTAAATGGCCATGGATATCAATTAATTCCTCTTTAATATGAAATACAAACAATCACGCGATCGGTATGCTAGAAGACGCCGCGCGCCGGTTCGAATCCGGCCGGATCGAAGGAATTTTTTCAAACTAGTGGAGTAATTTCACATAAAAATTTGAATATCAATTCAATAAAAATTTAAAATGCAATGAATAGCGACATCTCTAGCCGGGGCTGATAGCTGTAAAGGTATCTAACTGGATGACGAAATACTTAGATTTCTCATAGTTGCGCCATCTATACGGCTAAAAACTCGTAAAAAATCAAATACAAAGACAGGACAACAATCACATAGGAAAATTCGTGAGATCCACTGGTTCGTTCCTAGGCTTAGTTGGTATAGCGTATGGTCCGGTATGCTAGAAGACGTCGGCTCGAATGCGGCCGAATCGAAGGAATTTTTTCTGAACGTCGAACTTTGTGTCATTATAACATACAATCAATAAGTTTTTCCTTGTAATATTTATTCAAATATTGAGCTTGAGCTAAAATAATTTCCTGAACTTTGACAAATACGCATATCAATATATGGCCTTGAGTGTTACAATTAAAAAATAAATAATTTATAAATACCGCTTTCTAACATGGGTTATTGGTAGCGATGCGCGATTGTGAATGACTTCGATATTCGACTCGTTAGTAATCGCTAATCCTATCATTCGAATATCAAATTAGTGACCTACTAATTTTCGCATTCGAATGATTTGAATGATCATTCATTACTAATTATAAGTAGAACTAATCCATTGATTCCATAGAGCATTTCTGCTAGTGAATCTAGCCCTCTTTGACGTATGGTAAATATTGTAAATGTGACGGGGACAGGGATATTTCGATATGGACATGATGAATGACAGGCGCATTCGGTATTTGCCCATTCACAAATTCAAAGTCGCGCATCCATAGTTGAATTAATTGTGCTAATCCTAAACAAAATAAAAGAATAGCCGGCAGTATTGACTAAAATTGGTAAAATAAGCGCCATCTAGTTGATTTGTTTGTTACCAATAGAAATTAAAATAGCAATAATGTAAGTAGTAGTAATGTAAAACCAAACCATAGCTATTTGGTACTTGTCGTGACATCTGGTAACTAACCAATAAGTACTAAGTACCTAACTGCGCTGCCTTGTATCGCGATTAGCCTCTTCAGTTATTGGTCCTTCTATCCGCTTGCCTAAATTTATTATCCAATGTTGTAGTAGGCGTTGAGCGAAATTCTTATATTTACTGAGAACATTCTAAGTCAGCTTATCGTTTTCAAATATTCGCCCTTCGCCTCTGGTAATAACGAATAACTGTAATTGTAAAATGTCTGCACCTAAAGTGGCATTGATGAAAAGAACAACCCCTCGTTACAATGAGAGTTACTTTGCGTAATTTACGTTCAAGCCAAATTGTTTTCGAAAGCTCAAATTTTACAAGCTTCCACTAGTGTTTGTTTTATCAAACCTAACCTAACCACAGTAGAGCTCCTTGTAAAAGAATTCGTGCAGGGAAGTACTACCACCTTACTTATTTCTACCGCCAAGCATCCGTTCCGGTTTTCAAGGTTGCTGCTGAAATTACGGGCACTTGGGACTTGTCAACTTATGTCTCAGGGTGACGGGCGCAGTGGCAGTGCCCCTCAGCCTCCGTCCCGTTGTCCACCCGACATCCGGAATAAGTAACACAGGACCAATTCAAAGACAATATCGAATATGAAGCTTCATTCCCATCATAAGTCTTTTAATATGTTCGAATATTAGTTACTTGACAGTTATCGTTTGATACGGATGTTGGATGGGAGTAAACCCAGATCTTTGTGATTTAAAGCTCTGAGTGGCACTATAACTGCTATAGACAGGTGTGTCGTTTACCATCAGGCGCACGAACTGTTCGTCCCGTCGCTTCATGGTATCATGTTTTGGTGAAATCACAGGCACATGGGACTTGACAACTTATGTCTCAGGCTGACGGGCGCAGGGGCAGTGCCCCTCAAATCTTTGCGATTTAAAGCTCTGAGTGGCACTGCAACTGTTGCGGACAGGTATGTGGCTTACCATCAGGCGCACGACTTGTTCGTCCCATCACTTGATATTATAAAAAAAATCATGGTAAAGAAACATAAGCTAACCTAACCTAACGCTAAAAATATAAAATTAGACCGTCTTCTTTTAATACAACTAGCAATTGGTACAAATTGGAAGTGTTACTTTAGAATTGCTCATAATATTAACAAAGAAAAATATACCTTCATATGGCAGTCATACGTAGGTTTCCTTTCTCCGATGTTTTCCTTTCCCCAGCAAGTGATGATTGGCAAGATAAAATATACAAATTGTTCACAAATTATTCAAAAAGATTCAATATAGCAGACTATCTGGTGGAAATCAGTTTTTCTTGGGTAAGTCCTATTTTTATTACGTCGCATGATGTAAGGAATTGATTTGATGAACTAACGTCCTAACCTTTTATATACATTTATTATTTTATATACTTTTATATACTATATTCCTTTTGCAATAAATGATTCCTGTTCTTAAAAAGATTTATTGACATGATAAAACAATATTGACAAAATAAAACAAACGAGTAGATCAGCTTTTTGCCGGTTGCAAAACAAATCACGCTGAACCAATATCATTGACAAAAATAACAAGAAAATAGTGCAAACAAGTAATTCAGCTCTTCGCCGATATCAAAACAAATCCTCAAAAGCTAGAGGTTAGGCGTATTTCTCCTGAGAGAGCCACCATACTTATCGATACGGAGTCGCATTAACCGATCAGAAAAAGCTGTACGTCCATGTGATAAGAGCGAAGAACGAATATGTAGGGCTTTCTCCTAGAAATTCCCGGTACTTCAGTACCGGTAAAATTTTTCGAAGAATTTGCTTATGTATACGATACCGGTACGGTGAAATTCCCGGAAAATTCCTGGCTAAACGCGAATATTGATGCTTGCTGGATGTGGTGTTGTATTCAAGCGAAGTTATGAAAAGACAGGTACATTCTCATTATTCTTGATGTTTTGTAACATCATTATGCCAAACTTTAACAACTGCAAGATTACTGTAATTCAATTATGAAATAACTCTTAGAGAATACTTTTAATTGTATATTTATTTAAAAACATATTTTAATAGGTTTTTGTTTAAACTGTTTTGTGTAATGAATGATAAAATGTAAATTATTTTGTTCCTAACTTAAAATTAAACAATCTCAGTACAGAGTACCAAAAAACCGACCTCAAAAGTACGTAGAATTACATCAATTTGCCAAGCTTTTTTGAAATCGGTTACCGGAAAGTACGCAACCGCGGATTCATTCGCCACTATACAACTAGTTCTGTATAGTGGTGAACTAGGGGATGAATCCGGGATTGCACACTTTCCGGTAACCGAATTCAAAAATCCCCCATCCCCTAGTTCGCTACTATACAACTAGTTCTGTATAGTGGTGAACTAGGGGATGAATCCGGGATTGCGCACTTTCTGGTAACCGAATTCAAAAATCCCCCATCCCCTAGTTCGCCACTATACAACTAGTTCTGTATGGTGGCGAACTAGGGGATGAATCCGGGATTGCGCACTTTCCGGTAACCGATTTCAAAAAAACTTGACAAATAAATCTAATTTCACGAACTTTTGATGTCTGTTTTTATTAGCACTCTGCACTGGTTTATGATATCAAATAACGAACAAGTCGTGCACCTGGTGGTAAGCGACACATCTTCCCATGACAGTTGCAGTGCCACTCAGAACTTTAAATCGCAAAGAAAACTGAAAACTGCCACTGCGTCTCTGAGACATAACTTGATAATTATGTGTACCTGTAAAAACCGGAACGCAATAATGCTCACATTATTGCTTGACGGCAAAAATAGGTATGGTGCCAGTACTTCTCTGGACGAACTCTTTCCCAATAAGTTCTACTGTTACTAACACGTGTAAGCAATAGACGATAGACATAGTGTTCTTTTTCGATCGCTACTGTGAATCTTTTTTATTTATCGATAAATCAGCAAGTCATGACCACCAAATTTTTTTTTTGACGATTTATCCATCGCTAATAGGAAACAGTAACGATCGATAGACTCTAGCAAATCCGTAGGGACCTTTACGGCAAAAATGAAACCAACCAATTGAAAAACATCAAAGGGACTGTTAAAAGGCACTAAGTATCAGTTACAAACACTCGAGACAAGTCGGCAACTGTCTACCTCTTTAGCACGCGTTGTTTGCGTTCAATAAAACTCACGAAATGTTTGATTTCAACTCAAAACATCTCTATCATTAAACGCTTCTATTAATACGTAAAGGCAGACTCCCGTGTGAAGTGTGAAGAAGAAACTCTAGGGGTTCCTCTTTGCAAATAGATATTTGTACGAATTTATTATTTACAAAATTTATTTCAAATATCATAGATACAAACAACATGAAAGAGTCATTGTGGCCCATAAATGAGAATACGAAAGCTCAATCCGCAAGATTTATTGTAAGAGATCAACTATATATATATGAGACTATGAGTGGATTGAAGTCTTTGTAATATATGATAAAAAGGAAAAGGCAGGAGAGAAATAAAGGTACACAAATAATAAAATGGTATAAAAATACAATTATAATAAAACTGTGCATAAAAAACTAAATAACACAGTACACAACACTCACCCCAAAAGAGCCTATATAAGTATATAATTTTAATAGCAATTAACGTGTAACATTAAGATCGAAGTTTAACAATAAGGAAATGAAGGTGATTTATGATTTATGGGCACGTCCTTTCGTTTCAAGAATCTTGATGGGAGTGACGCCGTTCGAACAAACGTAAGAATAGTGCAGGAAAAAAGAATTCGAGAACGATTTAAAATTTCAAGAATAAGTGGCCAGGAACCAAGAAAGACGATGATAAAAAGAAGGGATGACCGATGACCCTACTATGGATTTTTGTCATCCAAGTTGCAAGGCTGTATTATAAAGATTTGTTTAAATGTAAATATAAATTTTGAACATCACAGGAATCTTATTATAGAAGCATTAACATTGTCTAAATTAAATTACTTACTACTTGACATTTAAAGTTAATAGATGGAGAGAATAATTAATAAGAATAATACTGCGAGCTTCCGTGTCTCTCAAACGACCCTAGCCTGACGCGATAACCAGTTGGAAAAGTTTTAATCATGAGACATTTTTCTCTTTAATTACCCACTAGAATCTTCCAAGCCCGCACGTACTACGAGGCTCTCTATCAAATCATATAATCTATACGAAAAATTGTAGTCTAGAATTACAATACTTTCATATCGTCGGATCCGTTAAAAAATATCTGACACATTTTATTACGTATTTAGGTTTTCGTGATTGTCACACATTGGAAATAAAACTATTTTTTTCAGATCTAAATTACGTATATTTGCATTTTCTAAATAAAATAGATTTCTGTGGTTTTTTTAGAATAAAGCAACTTTTTGGGCCTTTCGATGGTAAAGTACGAGCTATAGAAGTCACTTTACCCAATGGTAATAGTCATACGTCGTACGACGTCATACGACGTTCCATAACTAAGATTTGTTTGCTTCATGTAAACACTAATTAATTACTGTAATGTACATTGTATTCATTTGTATTATTATTTTAAGATAACAGTAACTTGTATTGTTTATCATATTTTTTAAATATATTGTAACTTTTAAAAATTTACTTTAATTGTTCATTGTATAGTTTGCTTATGTGTTAACAGATGGCGCTATTAAGTGTTTCGTTTCTTACAACTATAATACCTATCCTTGTTGGCAATTCCAACAATAATTGTTAGGTTGGCTACTTATGTAATACCAAAACAACGAAACGAAACGTCATAATTTTCCCGCGTCTGCGCCATTATTTTTTACTCTTTGTTAACTTACATTGCAACATGGCAGAATAAATGTGTCTTAGTTTATTTGGTGCCATTTTATTGTTGTTTCTCCACTACCAGCCTGTCTCCACATAAAGAGTGATATCGAACATGGTGTCATAGTCAGCCATTGTCAGTCTTAACCACGGGACCTGTTGTGCCTGTAGCCCAGTACTCTTGTTCTACGTGCGACATATATCCGAAACAATTACTGTCAAATAAGTAATACCCGACCAAATTAAAATACGCGTGATGCGAATGAAGCTTCCTACTTCCCATTGTTTTGTGATTTCGTCGAGTATTACTTATTTGGCAGTAATTGTTTCGGACAAATGGCGGACAGAAAACGAGAGTAGACCCCCTGAATCGTAAGCGTTTATGAAAACATTGATGTGTGTTAAATTTACGGGGGTAAAGGGTCCGAAATGTTGGTTTATTTGAAAAAACTAATATACGCGATTTAGATCCGAAATAAAATTATCATTGCCTGTATTTATTTATTTTAAACTTTGAAAAGTACACCTAAAATCTTTGACATTTTTTATGTGAAGGCAATATGATATGAAAATTTTACAGCCCAAGTCGATGTTATTCAATTACTATTCTCCAGGTCCAGTACTATATTACTTTTTACTTATTACTATTATTATTAATATTGACCCAAATCACTATCACTGTTGTGTTTAAAATATTGATTACATTATTAGATCCATATTAGTAAATAAACATTATGCCTTCAATGTTTTGACCTGGTACAGTGTAACGTATTTATTCACCATCCTACCATCTTTTTGTTTATGATATCAAGTTACGAGACGAACAAGTCGTGCCTGGTGGTAAGCGACACGCCTGTCCATAGCAGTTGCAGTGCCGCTGAAAGCTTTAAATCGCAAAGATGTAAGGGACACTGTCACCCTGAGACATAAATTGACAAATCCCATGTGCCTGTAATTTCACCAGCACCCTTACTTTCAAAACCGGAACGCAGTAATGATCACATTACTGCTTGGAGGCAGAAATAGCTAAGGTGGCAGTACTTCCCTAGATGAACTCTTTCACGAGGAGCTAACTGTACTGGTACTAAAATCTTCTATACAACCAATCTTTTATATCTGTCATACAACCAGTTAGTTACCAATTATGAATTTATTGTATTATTCAATAGCCGGAAGATGGTGTTTCTTCCGTTTCGTGCATATTCTGCGTCCAATGTAAATTTCACGTTTTTTGCATAGAATGAATTGGTAATATATGATATTAATGTACTATTATATTGTTTATAAAATATACGAGACATGAGAGTGTGCTGCTTACATGCATGTAGTACTTATGGTTACAGAAACGTTGTTAACAAAATAGACCTGAATAAACTGTCCCAAATCTGGTGAGATTTGGGACAGTTTATTGGTTAGTTTAGTACCGTAGTTTATTCAGGTTTATTATCAGGAAATGCAGGAAATGGACGCCGAAGGAGCTCCATTTCCTGATAAACGTTAAAATTTAAAAAAACTAAAATATTAAATACAAACATACTTACTTTATAAATAAATACATTAAACACACATCGAATAACGTGTATTTTGATTTAATTGTACAATATTAATAGTATTTGAATAATTGAACTTTTGTCAAATTGTTTTTCTAATTATCATTGAAAGTATCTTTAAGAGAGAGTTTTAGTTGTTACACCACTACTGTGCCCCGCACACATTCTTCAGGTACCCATAGAAGGACTCAGGTTCGTTTATGGTAAAAAAATATAATCGTTTGAAGTGCCAAGAGAGGACATTATTTTGAATACGTTCTCTTTCCTTTCGTCGATTTTTATAAGTAAGTATTTTTTATATTTTCTCTGATGTAGTTAATTATCACTAACAGTAAGTATTTATCTAATTTACAATGTTCGTAAAGCTCAAAATGTATTCCTATTCCTATACAGTCCCAAACCTTCGTCTTCACTACCTTCGTTTACCATAGCTATTTTAAGTGATGGTAATGAGGTCAAAATGTAATATAAGTAGAATGTATTTTAGGGGAACCATTTTATTTTTACTATATACGTTGAAACGTGTGTTTATATTTGCAAATATCTCTGATAGATAAAAATTATTAAAGATGCCGAAGAAAACTAAGCAAATAAAATAACAGAAACAAGAGCACCATCGAAAAAAAATTTGGAGAATAAATAAACACGACATTATGAAAAGAAAAAGTAAGAGAACGCTATACCGCTTTTAATATATATTTCTCCACCGAATACTGACACTGAAGTATTCCCTCTGAAATAAGGCCCTCTCAATGAACCAACTCAAAATCCATTGCCTCGGCCATCTATGAACTACCCCAACGAAAGCAATTCTTCGAAAACTTTGCTACCGCCACAAAAAACTAATAGGATTACCAAAGAATGGCATAGAAAAAAAAAATAAAGAAAACGCTTTATAGAGTAATGAAAAATAAGAAGAAAAATTAAAAAAAAGAAGCTCATGTTTGGGGAAATTCTTTCAAGAAGTATCAAAGAAGGCTACCAGAGGTTATAAAAAAGGGCAAACGTAAATTTATTAATATCCTTATGACAGAAAAAAATTACAAAAAACTTTTAATACAGACATAATTACACTACGGGAGAAAAAGGAAAAAAGACAGGTAGAGCGATAGTTTGGTGAAATTTCAGGCATATGGGACTTGTCAACTTATGTCTCAGGGTGACGGGTGCAGTGGCAGTCACTCTCAGATCTTTGTGATTTAAAGTTTTGAATGGCACTGCAACTGTTATGGACAAGTGTGTAGCTTACAATCAGGCGCACGACTTGTTCGTCCCGTTAATATTATTAAAAAAAAGTTTAATACAGCCACTAATGACAGAGTTTTACGAAGATAATGTAATGACTAGAGCTACAGCAGATACACAGAAATAGCTTTATTTTTTTCATGATTAGCCAATACTATCATGATTTTCCACAAGTAAAATCTGTTACGTGGAATTATTTAGAATGTGGACATGGCAAAGGAGCGCAAGACGGGGTCATACAGATCAAGCTGTCCATATCTATAGTAGTGTTATAGTCGATTCGTTTTGCAAATTCTTGGGTTATATCCAATCTAAAGCAAACATTTGGGTGCTTAAAAATCAGTCGGAGAAACTTTATTTTCTCTGTGATAATGTTACTATTTGTAATCACGGGAAACATATTGACACGTTGATATTCCTCCCTATGAAGATGTTAATACACTACAACTTCTTGAGTTTTCTGGATGAGTTGAGAATACAACACTAAAGGAAATATTAAACGACACAATAATTTTCAAGTACAAAAGCATCAACTAATTTCCAGACGAATTTACAAACAAGGCAACACTCACCAAAAATCAAAATACTTTATTAACTAATTGGAAAAATAAGCAGTTTTATATTGAAGGGAAAAGCTGTAATGGATATAATGGATGGATGTAATGGATAACTGTATTTTGAAAATTTTATAAAATGAATGAATGATAGTGAAGCTGACACGGAAGATGTGCTAAATAATAAAAATGGAACGTGTATGGAGGTTACTAAAAGTGAAAATATGCTGACTGATAGTTTTTGGAGTGAATTTACACTTATTGATTGATTATTTAATTCCCAATAAGTGTTTTGGGAGGATAATTTATAATTGACTGGAAAATAAATTTTTAAATTTAATATAATAATAATTTTTAATTTTTAAAATTATATTATTTAGCATTGTTTCGAAATAATTTAACAACACATTTAAAAGGTACATAAAACAAGTTTGTTATATTTTCTTTCAATTCATCCGCATTACCGTCGCACCAACTTTCCCTACTTTTTTTATTATTGTCATTTCCCTCGATGAAGTTCTCATTACCTTCCCACTGCGATATTTCAATCAGTTATAATTTCATAATTATTGACAGTATGAAAGTATATTCTATAATAGATTACAGTATTAACTTTATATTTTTATAAAATCGCATAAAGTTATAACATTATAACAATAATTCTAAAATTTAGAAATATCACCAAATTTGCACGAAACGGAAGACACACCTAAGAACTCTTGTGTAGGAAATAATTATTAGCGTCATAAAGTGTAATTAATTTTAATTCTTACAGTTAACTAACTGCGATTTGGCGAGCTTTAAATTTGTAGCCAAGTGTTTTTAAGAATGAACTACTCTTTTTATTGTATGATTATGAAGCAACATGTTTTTATTTATTTAAATTAGTAATAAAGATTCTATTAACATAAAAATATGGTCTCCTTGTAATTAAAATTTTCTCTTGCATTTAAAACCAATATCTTAGCAGCTATTCATTCCAGTAAAATTATTTCCTTTTGTAAAAGGATTAACGACTATTGTACTTTCTACCTATAAATCTGTTGTATAAGCCTACCCATTGTGGAGTTGGCAATTAACACCACCTTGACCTCGCACAATGAAAACGTATTGATTCGCTTTATGTGTATTTTTATCCTAATTTCTATTTAACAATTTTCTTGTTATTAGGTTTTCTATTATTGGTAAGGTTTTTCTATTACTATTTTCTATTATTCGAGACTTTAGCCTAATATTGAGAGAACTGATTTCTATGTAAAATCATCAAACGTAGACAAAACTAATAGATCTCATTTGCAATTTTAAACCGAAAATTTAATAAGCTACTCATAGCTATATATAGCTATGGCTATGGTACGTGGAAAGAAAGTACATTAAAATATCCACATATTTTGCTTCATTATTTTATTTTTAAAAGCTGCTAAGCTGTTTTTTGAATACTGCATTCAAAGATTTTTAAAAAGATACTTTTCTCATTTGGAAATCAAACCAACCAAATGTAAAAAAATCTTGATTCAAAACCGTTTTAAATACCTCCACATCGTAAGATTGTTCTTGTATAATACATTTTTGCACCTACCCCAGAAAAAAATTAATATCTACAATAAAACACACTAAAGTTCATGTTCCTGAATTTCAATGTAAAATTTCATAGTCTTCCTTTAAATTAAAATACTTTGTTATTTGCAAAAATTAATCCTTATCATGTCAATTACAATTTTAATAAAATTGTAAATCCTATCGGCATCATAAAAATATAGGACTTTTTTTTCCACATTTGGTTGGCTCGATGCCCGGACGAGGACAGCAACCTTTTAAGTCTTTGAATGCAATATTACTTACCGACTTTTAAAAACAAAATAACGTCTCCCAAAGACTAAATATCCTAAATTCAATATTTAAAGTTTTTCTCTTCGTGTTCCATAAATCTGTGGGTAGACCCTGTATTTTAGTACCTATAGAGCTCTTTATGAAAGAGTTCTTCCAGGGAAGTGCTGCCTGCCTCTTTACAAATTCCTTCCGCTAAGCAATAATGTCAGGATTACTGTGTTTCGATTTTGAAGAGCAAAGATGCTGGTAAAATTATAAGCACATGGGACTTGTCAAGTTATGTCTCAGAGTGACAGGAGCAGTGGCAGTGTCCCTCAGATCTTTGCGTTTTAAAGCTCTGAGTGGCGCTGCAACGGCTATGAACAGGCGTGAACACCAGACACGACTTGTTTGTCTTGTCACTTTGGATCATATTTTTTTAATTACTGATAAAATTTTTACAACGATTAGTAATGATTCAAAATTAAATTATTATGAACTACTACGTCCCAGTAATGCTTAAATTTGTATATTAAAAAAATGCCCAGCCAAAGCGGGTGCTTTGACCATGAATTACTTAATCCCACATCCATCCTAAACGATTACTGTCAAATAAGTAATACTGCACCCATTGACTTACAAATAAATGGACGACGGGTCTAATACAAAAACCACGAAAAAAATGTCCCAAGTCAACCTATTCGAAATTTAAATTGTTATGTCATCGCAGTATCGCGCTGTCCGTAGAACAAATGAAGACTAAAGCGGAGTGTCGCGCTCTGTATACTATTTTAGCGCCTTACAAGTGCGGACACTTTTTAGCGCGGACCCGACGTCCATATAATTGTAAGTCAATGACTGCACCAAATTAAAAGATGCATAATGCGAATGAAGCTTCATACTTGACATTGTCTTTTGATTAATCGAGTATTACTTATTTGACAGCAATTTGTTTCGTATGGATGTCGGATGGTGAACTCCCGGCAAACCCCCTGAAACAAGCGTTTATGAAAACATTAATGTGTATTAATGAGATGAAAGATCTATGTTAGGATCAAGAGGAAGTCATTAATATGATATGAAACTTAAACCAAATAACAATAACCAGAGAGATATAAATTATATGTAATAATATCCATATTCACTGAAAATTTCCTACTCAAATATAAAACTCCTCTATTAGGCAAACGTCGCACCGCACCCTTGCTGTAATAAGGCCATATCTGTAAAATAACTATTTCAGGAGAGATAAAGATTCTAGAATTAAATTAGTCGATATTATGCTGAAATAGGAGATTTATCTACATAATTGGAGGGTTGCGATAAGAGG
>NW_020653494.1:0-27230 GCF_003589595.1 Hyposmocoma kahamanoa | reverse complement strand
AATTGAATAACAAAAACAATTGAAAGTCGATATTCAAATGTTTCAAAAAAAAAAAAAATCACAGAAACCATTTGAAAAAAGTTTCATTCGAAAACCTCAAACCATGAAGATTCTATGAAAATTCAAAGAACCTATTGCAATAAAACGGCAATTTCATACTTTAACCCCTAATACTATTTGGAACCGTACGAATTGACGTTTACCATTATCATGGGGCGACATTTACACAGCTGATCGCAATCTACTTCACAGGTCAGTATGGAAGTAAAATATAAGTAAAACATGAATAGAAATAAACAAATCGTTTATTGACAATAATAAATGCATTTTTACTCTCGAGTGTCTAATAAAGGGTTTTTCATTAAGAGCGCTCGAACTTTGAAATGGAATAAAACAACCTGTTTAAGTGATATTGCCACAATTTTTATTTTATTTTAAAGAACATTTGATGACATTATGTATGGAATATAATTTTAACCAAATGGCCACCGCGACTCCGCTGAAGGTGGTGTATCCTGGTGGACCAATTTTGGATGACATTTTCGCATAAATGGGGCTCAATCTCATAAAGAACGCGAGTTTTGTTGGTCTTCAGGGCAGCAATTGTCTGTGGTTTGTCAGCATAGACTCGAGATTTTACGTAGCCCCACAAAAAGTAATCGAGCGGTGTTAGATCACAAGATCTCGGTGGCCAGTAAATGTCACCACCACGCGAGGTAACAAAGCCCTCGAACTTCTCATCCAATAAATTTAATGTTTCCCGTGCAGTATGGCAAGTGGCGCCGTCCTGCTGGAACCACATGTTCGTGTGATCCATACCATTGATTCTAGGCCACAAATAATTTTTAATCATCGTCCGATATCGGTCGCCATTGACAGTGAACGCGACTCCTTGCGCATCTTCAAAGAAATAAGGGCCAATGATACCGCCGGACCAAAATCCACACCAAACAGTGACTTTTTCGGAGTGTAAAGGCACCTGATGAACCTCCAGTGGATTGTCCTCGCTCCAAATCCGGCAATTTTGTTTATTAACAAAAACACTGAGCCAAAAATGAGCCTCATCACTAAAGATGATTTTCTTCCCGAAAGCAGGGTCAACCGCAAAATGGTCTAAGGCCCAATCCGCGAATTCACGGCGCTGTCTATGGTCGTTGGGTTTTAGCTCTTGAGTCAATTGAATTTTGTATGGATGAAAACCCAAGTCTCGACGCAAAATTCGCCAAGTTGATGTCGCAGAAAGACCCAACTCTTGTGCACGACGCGGAATGGACTGTCTGGGGTTTTCTCGCACACTATCTCGAAGAGCAACAATATTTTCCGACGATCTTGCGTTCTTTTGACGTACAGGCACTGCTTCATCCAAAACCGACCCGGTTGTCTCAAATTTATTAATTAAACGACGGATTGTGGATTCTGCAGACCGACCATGAATACCATAAATTGGACGCAACGCATGGAACGTTAAGCGAACAGAGCACTGATTTTGAAAATAAATTTTAACAATTTCTACGCGTTGTTGAAGCGTGTAGCGCTCCATGGTGAAATGTCACGATTACATACGTTTTCCCGCCAAATTTGACAGCTATCGCTTTTCCAAAATGGCCGGTATCAACTTTCAAAGTTCGAGCGTCCCTATTGAAAAACCCTTTATATACTGAGTAAAATCCTATTATATATGGTGTAATACATAACTGAAAAGGCAGTAAAAGGGTCTACTCATGAGCATCTTATACTAAGGAACCTATATGATTTTTTTTATAATGAGTGAATGACCCTGACTGGTGTTTCAAAGTAATTTCTTACTTCAGTATAAATATAGGTATTGTAACAATTTTTATATTTCACTGTCGTAATCAAAGTCTGACTCCACATACTCAGCTCTCATCGATTCATCTCAATCGCTGGAGTAGAACTCCGTCGGTTTCTCTGTATCTATTTTCAATGTGAATTGTATGATTCACCATCATGTTCAATTCGTCTCGAGTTATGCTGTTAAAGCATTCTTTTATTAATTTTTCAATTTCTGGTGCCGATCTCGCTATATTTTTACTGGCAACTTTTCGTTTTGCTGTACTCCAAATAAGCTCAATAGAAATAAGATCAATTGAGATAACAATGATAAGGTGGAGGCCTCAACACCTCATGACCATGTTCCTTTAGAATTTCGTCAGCTTTATAGACAGGCTCAGGTTTATATTTATCAATCAAGCACAGAAGCTTTTTCTCTTGATTGACATTCTTCAAAAATAATTGGTGGCAATGGAGCCAATTGTTGGTGTTCGGTGCCTTATTTATTTGTACCTTGTGGTAACCATCATTGTTCAAGACGATGACAAAAAGGAATCGTTTTCCTGATTGTCGATAACACCTTGTGTCGATGGCTCCTGCCATGACTTTTTTGGTTTATAATTTTGATGCACACATGTCTCACTTAGGTATACATTTTTTTACCTTGTTCACGCTTTGAAGCTTTAATCCTCAAGAACTTATGTCGCCAAGCCTTGATGTCGTCGTATCGTGAGCAGAGAACGTTGGTATTTACTTTGCTTAAATACAAATCCATTGACCAATAATATCTGGTGTTTGTCTCGTCTTATGTTTCTCTACACCCTGAGAATGCAATGCTTTCCCTTAAATATATTCATTACAATGTATAATATTCATTAATTTTATTTCTGTCGCTTTGTGAGGGCATTTTTTTGCGGGGGTGCTCAATATTCCCTGGTTTACTTTGCCTTCATAGTTAATTCTTTTTAAGGTGGAGATACTAACTTCTGAAAAAAAATACAGTTACCTAAAACTGAGGCCATAGTTTGTGACAATAAAATAAATATTTATGTACTTTATTTTTGTGAAATGTGTGATGCACCCAATTTTTGGTCAGTTGTGAGAAAAATGTCAATGATAGGATAGTTAGATAGATATGCAATGATTTTATTTATTGGTCAGCTCGGATTCGTAAAATCATTATGAACTGTTGCAATATGAATATGCAGGATCGTAGCAGCTACTTGCTATGTAATACAATTTCAAAACACCAAACATTGTTTAATACTCACCAGTCATTAAAGCAATTTCTAGGAAATATTTATTATCAGTGAGGTACTTTTGTACTTCCAATTCTTTAAGTTTATTGAGATTTTGCAAAGCTGCACTAGTTTCTTCAGTATTCAAGCCATTATTTTCTGTAAAAGAGAAATAACGTAAATTATTGCTAAATAAATATTATCGTGAACAAAATATATTTATAGTAAGTATATTATTATTTTTATTGACCATCAAAATTACTATGCCGTACTAACCTATAAAACCGACAATGGCTACCTGTAAATACACTTTTTCTTCAATACAGCGATTTACTGGTCGTGTTTTTCTTTGTATTTACTAATAGTAAATAAAATCTGCCGAACAGCACTCTTCACGGTTTTAGTCATGTTTCGAAAAGAAATCTACAAAATAAATACAACTAAACGATAAACATAATGACAATCCATCTACGAACCGATCGCCATTAAACGTCATACATAATGATTTTTTTTTTAATTTATTAAGGCTTTGGCAAAGCCATCAGCCTAAACATGAAGTTTAATTTTGTTTCTGTAATTATATGGCCGCCACAAAGAGGATAGGCAATTTGAGGCGGCGTGCTTGGATTGACTCGGGATTCCTTAAAACGGGCCGATACGGGTATTTTAGTTCGAGATTCGTATAATTTTGCGTTTTAATCTTCGATTAAGGCACAATAGCACTATCCTATTCCACTTTAAACTAGATTTTACAAAATAATTGAAAGTCAAAATAAAAACGACACTTTTCCCTCCAAAAGTTCCAGAGCGAATCTTCATACATAATGATTTTTTTTTATTTATTTATTAAGGCTTTGGCAAAGCCATCAGCCTAAACATGAAGTTTAATTGTTTCTGTAAATATGGCCACCACAAAGAGGATAGGCAATTTGAGGCGGCGTGCTTGGATTGACTCGGGATTCCTTAGAACGGGCTGATACGGGTATTTTAGTTTGACATTCGTATAATTTCGCGTTTTAATCTTCGATTAAGGTACAATAGCACTATCCTATTCCACTTTAAACTAGATTTTACAAAATAATTGAAAGTCAAAATAAAAACGACACTTTTCCCTCCAAAATGCCCAGAGCGAATCCCATTGACTTTGTAAGTCAATGGCGAATCCTCATACATAATGACATTTTTAGCTTTGTTGCCGCTACAAAAATCATTGAGTTCACTTTCAGTGGCCAAACTGCTATCTACTTTAAAACGTAGTGATTTTTTTCTCTAGAATAGAATTTATCGTGATGTGACGTCACTGCCGTGACGGACACAGAGAAACGATACGAAACGAAAATGTCCTTTCAAACTTTTCTAATTATTTTTCTTTATTATCATTTTTTAAAAGAGGTAAAAAGTGGCATACACTGTTTAGCCATGTCATTTGTGATAAAGGTTTGCCATTAAAAAAAAATCGATAGGTGGTTTGCGTGATGTTACGTCTTATTTGTCCTATGTAGGAATTATTCAAAACGATACGATACGATACTTGTCAAAAAGTACATACTAATACCAGAAAAGTATCGAATGAAAAATATTAACTACAAAAGTATCGGTATCGAAAGGAAAAGTACTCGATAACAAAAAGTATCGATACTTTTACAAGTAGACGTTACAAGTAACGACTTGTAACGTTTACTCTGCTGAACGTAGGGACGGTCTTCGACTACACCAAAAATGTCTTAACGTACAGTATATTAATAGATATCTTTGCTTATAACATTTTCTGGTTCTCATACAAAATGTAAGCGTCTTATCAGAAAATGTATACGGGAAGTAATTTATTTGTTATGTTTTGCTAAAGTTCTTTGCTGTATGAGTACGTATCATGAGTATAATATGTTAACAGTAATGTGTATAATTCAGGGATTCTACACAATACCTAATCGCTCTATACAATACTGGGCTTCTTTAGGCAACGTACATAATAGTTTTTTTTTAACTATTATAAACATTTCCTAGGCGTTGTAGAATACCTACATATTGTATAGAACGCCGGCAGTCAATTTGGCAAAGTATTAAATGAAAGACAAAAAATCTAAATAATCATTTCTGTTTGCATTTACCTCCTGTGGGTTTTTGTTAGGTTTAGGTTAGTATATGAAAAATCTGAAGCGGGTTACATATTGCAGACAATATAAGTACATAGTACGTATGTAGTATTTATTATGCCCTTACAGGGTATTATAATAAGAACCTATAAGTTATTTAAGGTCTTTGTATACTTTATATGGAGCGATACATTGAATTGAACATAATTGAATTTAAAATAATTGTATATGCGTAATATGGGTGAACAATGTGTGTGTGTGTGTGATATTGTATTGAATGAGCACACTCTGAAGAACGATTGTAAAAATATACACTTTTGGACACACAATTCGAGCCAGCACGCAATTTCAATATTAAGTGCCCCTAGGCTACTAACAATGTTTAATTGATCAAAAACTATTATGCAATTTTGAAACTTGTATACTAAACGTTTTTTTCATAAGTCCTTCTTAGGAATTTCGATTTGCACACCCGGGGAAAACTTTTTCTTCGATGATAACACTATTTTTGTATTCTAACCCTTTACAACAAAAATGCGAGGTGGTTCGAATTATATATCCGGGAGTATATTAGTGTCCGCGCCGAACGCCGCGTGCGCCTGATGAGCGGGCTGCCCTGCCGCCCGCGAACGTCGTAGGGCCTATACGTATAAACGGGCCCCTTCAGACCCCGCTCTAAAAAAACCCGCTCTCCTTACCTGGCGCGGCGTATATAATAATAATAACACACACATTCAACTTATATTCAACATTTGCTTTAAATTCGATAAGTTTATACATTTTTACCTTTTAAAAATAAGGATTATACATTCAACTGTGATTCTTCCTTCGATAAAAATATCCTCAACAAGGCACAGGACATAAAATCGCGACCGTGAAAGGACATATTTATTACAACCTAGATTCATCTTATCTAGGTTCGGAAGTATCCAAGTGAAGCAATGATGGACTAGTTCGGAGAATGCTAGACTTCTATGCAGACGGGTGCGAGTTCAAGTCTGATCATCAACAGCAATTAAAATTGTTAAAGAATTTTCACCTGTTCAAAACTCGTCAAAACGAGTAATCTCCAACTCGCATCGAGTCAGCATGATAGATTTATATTATATCACATCTATATATTACATCATTTCCTCAGAGAAAACCTGTCTTGCACTGAAACATGATAATGTTTGCCTCCTTATCAAGCTTAGAATCTTACAAATTCTAAGTTTTCAATAAAAAAGCAACGTTGCAATCAATTCACAAGAATCTATGGTGACATCATGCAAAATATACCATCCATATTTGAATGCAAAAATTAAAATTTTGCTTATGAAGAGTATTTATTATAGTACAATTTGTTGCCGATAGATGGCATTAGGATCGAGTTAAAACACGCTATCGTTTTGTTCACATAGAATGTATAAAGCTCGAGACTCGAATCCTGTGAAGTAGGTACAAATGGGAAAAACTTGTCAACTTATGTAATATGAGCTTAGTCTCATAATATTTTTCGATAATGGCTACTCCTAAGTCTTTAGGATGCCATTTATACTTGCCCAAAACTACCAACCATACGGCTATTTATTGTTTCGAGTATTTACAATTACTTCTTTTTGTAATGCTTTTTGATGTATGAGGACGTATAATGTTAACGGAAATATGTATAATTTAGGGTTTCTATAGAATACCTAGTCGCTCTATATGTGTAATACCGGTTTTCTGTAGGCAACGTATATTATAAACTATTATACACATTTCCTAGGCATTATGTGGAATACCTAGACATTGTATAGAATGTAAAAAAAAACCAAATTAGTAATTTCTGTTTGCGTTTACTTCCTGGATGGAATACATACTAAAGTGTAGTTTACCTCCTCCTGTGGGTTTTGGTTAGCTTAATATACGAAAAAGCTGAAGAATACCGGGTTACATACATTGCCGATGACATATGCATACATAATATGGATCTTTGTAAACTTTGTATGGAGCAACACAATGAATTTAATTATAAATTAAAAAGGACTTTATTTATGAAATATACATAGAAAATCACACGATTTATGTACTATCAAATTATAAGCTATGAGTGGTGAAAAGGACGAAGCCTCAGAATATTGCTCTTTTTCAGCCTCCGCCTGTGTTCTCTGTCGGACATTGTCGGAATATAATTTTGAACAAAATGTCTACAACAAAACAAACATCTTAATCTAACTATTTATTTACTGGTTACGAGTGATAATAATACACACAACAAGCAAAAATAAACAAATCTAATCAGGACAGGATTGAATATGCGTAATATGGTTGAATAATAGACCAGCTATTTGCCACTTTTTAGAATCAAATTGTAATTGAATATTGTGAAAAAAAATTGTTAAAATTACCCCGTGTGTAGTGCGACGTAACTGTTACACCACCTGCACCGCGCAGCTACCTCAGAAACCGACTCTACCTTGTCATTTGTAAAAAGATGAAACAAAAGATAAATAACGTAATGTGTGCTCACTCAGTTCTCACAGAGGGCCAGTCATAACTAGAAAAGTATCTATTAAGCATTGCATGTAATATTCGTGTACTAGCTTTAAGTAGGTAGTCGTTTTGTTAAATTATCGTCTTTTACTACAAATCGATTAGTGAAAGGCGACTATAATAATATAATAACACACACACTCAACATAGCCCCGCACTAGGGAAAACATGTGTCGCGGGTGCCATGGACAAACACATAGACAACCACAAATGACACCCAAACTCACAAGAGAAATAAATGTAGGCCATACAAATATTTCTCCTGGCCTGGGAACCGAACCTGGGAGCTCTGCATGGCAGTCCGGCAATATAACCGGTCGGCCATGGAGGCAGTTTTTAAAATGTTTACAAATGCTTTCATATGCTCACTCAATCCCACGCTTTCAAAAGGAACGACTTCCTACAAACTAACTAATATTATTTTACCTTTTAAAAATAAGGCTTATACATTCAAATGTGATTCTTCCTTCGACAAAAATGTCCTCAACAAGGCACAGGACATAAAATCGCGACCATGACAGAACATATTTATTACAACCTAGACTCATCTTATCTAGGTTCAGAAGTATCCAAATGAAGCAATGATGGACAAGTACGTAGAATGCTAGACTTCTATGCAGACGGATGCGAGTTCAAGTCTGACTATCGGGAACCACAAGTTTTTTAAATTCCTAAACAATACAAATATTATCAAATTTAAAATAACAATTCAAATTTATCTGTCCAAAACACTTCAAAAATGTGGAGTGTCCAACCCGCATCGAGTCAGCCTGCTAAACCTGTGTCTGAAACATGACATGTTTGCCTCATCATTCATCAAGCTTAGAATCTTACAATTTCTAAATTTCTAAAAAAACCACGTTCAAATCAATTCACAAGAATCTGTGGTGACATCATGCAAAATATAGCATTCATATTTGAACGCAAAAATTTAAAATTTTGTCTAATTATGCCGAATACTTATTATAGTACAATTTATTGCCGATAGATGGCATTAGGATCGAGTTAAAACACGCTATCGTTTTGTTCACATAGAATGTATAAAGCTCGAGACTCGAATTTTGTTAAGTAGGTACAAATGGGAAAAACTTGTCAACTTATGTAATATGAGCTAGTCTCATAATATTTTTCGATCATGGCTACTCCTAAATCTTTAGGATGCCATTTTATTCTTATTCTAAACTACCATCCACCTTCATTATCATCCAGTTCACTCACAACCTAGGATGTTACTCTGCTGGGCGGGTACAGATAGATACAGCGCAGCGGGATATCGTTTGTTATACATAACATTTTTGGTTCTCGTGCAAAATGTAAACGTCTTATCAGAAAATGTATACGGCAAGTATGTATTATTTTTCGAGTATTTGATACAAATTTTTTTTCCTAATGTTCTTTGCCGTATGAGTATGTATTATGTATGTGTGTATGTTAACGTCAATGTGTATAATTCAGGGATTCTATAGAAATGCCTAGTCGCTCTATATAATACCGGGCTTCTTTAGGCAACGTATACTCGTTTCATACTTAATTTTTTTTTACTCTTATACATATTTCCTGGTCATTGTCTAGGTCAATGCCTAGATATTGTATAGAATGCCGGCCGTAGATTTAGCAACGTATTAAATGAACTACAAAAAAAAACAATTTAGTTATTTCTGTTTTCGTTTACCTCCTCCTATGGGTTTTGGTTAGGTTAGTAGGTATATGAAAAAGTTAAAGAATACCGGGTTACATACATTGGCGATAACAAATCGTCGCGGATAGTGCGATTACCCATAACTAGCATTTGACTATGAGTCTCCATTTCGGTAATTTAGTCGTCAAATCACATCCGCGTAAATGTCGTGGCAACCAAATTAGTTTGATTGACGGGAATCTATTGTTATCAGTCCGTAGACAATATAAATTAATGCTTACTGTGCAAAAATGAAAGTCGTAGGCATTGAAATAACAAAGTAATAACTTTAAATCCCTCTCTTGTGAAATTTGGTTTGGTGCAGATATGCGCTTTTTACCAATACTACATACTTCTTGCACTATCCTCGACGATATACACAGTAAGTATGTAGTATTTATTATGCCATTACAGGGTAATATAATAAGGGCCTATATGTTATTTAAGATCTTAGTAAACTTTGTGGAGCAATACATTGGATATAATTATTTACGCGCAATATAAGTAAATAATAGACCAGCCTTTTGGCACTTGTTTCAATCAACTTGTAATTTAATATCCTCAAAAAAAATCTTGTTAAAATTACCCCGTGTGCAGCGCGACACAACAATTACTCCTCCTGTATCGCGCAGCTGCCTTAGAAACCGCCTCAGTTACGCGGTGCACCTGTAGTAGAAGTTCTGAAACCATTTGGAGAAACCCATTAAACTTATGCTCGATTTGTAAAACGATGAAACAAAAGATAAATAATAATAATGTGTGCTCACTCAGTTCTCACAGATGGCCAGTCAGATCTAGAAAAGCACCTATTAAGCATTGCATGTAATATTCGTGTACTAGTTTTAAGTAGGTGGTCGTTTTGTTAAATTATCGTCTTTTAATACAAATCGATTAGTGCCTTTTTAAAATACGTACTTTCTTATAAGCCCTCAATCCGCACGCTTTCAAAAGCAACTATAAAATAGAATTAAATTTCGTACACTACAGAGCACGTCAAGCTTGACACTTTATACTTTGGACCGTTCTTATCGTAAGCGGCATAGAGTTGGATTTAAGTCTTAAGTGTCAAGCTTGACGTGCTCTTGACCCTGTACATTTTAACGGCACTGTGTAAGGTAGGGGTACCGACTATCATCAACATTAATGACAAAAGTAAATATACAAACTAGATTCAACTTACTATAGGTTCAGACGTATCCAAGTGAAGCAAGCATGAACTAGTTCGGAAAATGCTAGACTTCTATGCAGACCGGTGCGAATTCATGTCTGTCCATGGCTACGAACCACAAAGTTTTTAAATTCAAATTGTTAATAAATTTTCACCTGTTTAATACTTTTCAAAAACGTGGAGTCTCCTCTCTAGCACTGAAACATAATATATGAATGTGTTGATGCCTCATTATTAAGCTTGGAATGTTGCAACTCAAAGTATCATCTATTTTTGAACGCGGTAATTGAAAATTTTGCCTAATTAGCTTCATTAAGCTGAATATTTTATTTAAATTTAATACAGTAACTTTTGTTGCCAATAGATGGCATTAGGATCGAGTTAAAACACGCTATCGTTTTGTTCACACATAGAATTTATATTCGAATTTGTTATCGAGGTTTTATAAAGTGAAAAACCCTACGTCTCTTTATATTTTTCGATAATGGCTACTCCTAAGTGCTTTGAATGCCATTTGTATTTACTTACCCAAAACTACCATCCACCTTCATTATCGCCGAGCTCTCTGAGAGCCTCTCTCTCAACCTGTAATGGGCATAGGCCCAGCAGAGTAACATATATGCGTATACACACATATACCAACCTGTTCAAAACTCTTCAAAAACGTGGAATCTCCAACCTACATCGAGTCAGCGTGATGGACTATTACTCAGAGAAAACCTGTGTAAGCACTGAAACATGACATGATATATTTGCCTCATTATCAAGCTTAGAATTTCACAAATTCTAAATTTTCTAAAGAAAACACGTTGAAATCAATTTACAAGAATCTATGGTGACATTATGCAAATTTTTTTTTTAAATTTGTTATAAAACAAAACAAAACTACAACTAATTGTTTACAATCTAGCTATTTTACAAGACTACACTACAGTCGTCACCACTGGCTTTGTTCCCACTGTTTGGCGACAAATGGGGAAAAAACCCATATGTTACCAAGTGGTGACAAACGGGATAAAAAAAATCTGTTGTTGCCACTGGCGACAAATGGAAGTTTAAATATTCCGGTAGTTAACAGTGCTAACAAATGGAATAAAAAATCACTGTTTGTTTATTGCCGCCATCAAAAGGGAATAAAATAAAATACGAGTTTAATGATAAAAATACAGATCTTATTAAAAAATCAGTCTTAACTGACAGATCTATCTGAATCATTGTAAGTGATGTCATTACTACTGGGATTTTTAATTACTGTGTGGTATTGGACATAACTGATATTTAAAACCGCTAGATACCATAAGTCCACAGTGGCATAAGGACCTGTTTATACAATAATATTTTATTGCACACAGATAGCGAAGAGCATTTGCCAAATAGCAAATACATTTTCTTTAAACGAATGTCTAAATGTTCTTTTTTCTTCTTAATGTGAGTTTTCCAGCATAGCTTCACGTCGAGGGTCATACAGAGATATTTGGCGGTATTTGCGTAGGGTTTGTTTCCAATGTACAGTGGAGTAGTAAATTTTTTTGTACCTGAAGACAATGTGAACTGATTTAGTTTCACTTAGCTTTATTCGCCACTTCTTGATCCACTCATGGAATTGGTTAATGGCTTTTTGAACTTTATTGACCGCTTCCTTGAGGTTGTTTCGTACGAAATATAGCATCCATATTTGAATGCGAAAATTTAAATGTATTACCGATAGATGGTATTAAGATAGAGTTGAAACACGCTATCGTTTTGTTCACATAGAATGTATAAAGGCCGAGTTTCAAATTTCGTTAAGTAGGTACAAGAAAACTTGTCAACTTATAATGTGAGCACAGGTCTCCTTTTTATTTTTCGGTAATTGCTACTCCTAAGTTGATAGGATGCCAATTGCCATGTATTGTTTTGTGAACCTGTAATGGCTGTAATGCCACAAGAGTGCCTCACTCTGCTGCAGCAGCTGTACATAGACTCGGTCTTCGAAAATGGGTATTTGCCTTGAAGGCTTTTAGTTTACGAACAAGTAGTGCGGCTGGTGGTAAGCGACACGCCTGCCCATAGCAGTGCCACTCAGAGCTTTAAGTCGCAAAGATCTGAGGGGCAGTGCCACTGCGCCCGTCACCCTTTTATTTTTGACGGGGGGAAATCTTTATGGATACCCCATCCCGCCCGTCACCCTAAAGCTTTCTACACATCGAGCACGCCGACCCGGCGACACAACTAATCTAATCTTATGACATGATTCTGGAAACAAGGCCGCCGACACCAAACTGGGCTGTGTCGCCGGGTATGCGGGCTCGGTGTGTAGAAAGCTTAAGACAAGTCCCACGTGCCTGTAATTTCACCAGTACTCTTCCAAACCGGAACGCAGTAATGCTCACGCTACTGCTTTGCGGTAAAGATAGGTAAGGTGGTAGTAAGTATACTTCCTTGGAGGAACCCTGTCACAGGGAGCTGTACTGTGACAAATGTTAGCCTCACTGCAATGAAGAAATTTCCACAAGCCATGTCTTTGTATGTTTAATTGTATCTATTCCAATACAAATAGGGAGGTTTCTGACTGTCTTAAACCAATTAATAAGTATAAGACTAATATCGCGCTAAGTATTTCGTATATTATACATATATTGATTGTATTATCTTTACAGGTAAAACATACGCTATGATGTCGATGAAAACAACTCTTGCGCACGTCATACGACGGTATTGCATCAAAGGAGATCATACGAAATTACAACTGAAACTTGGAGTCATGTTGAAGCCTGCTGCTGGCCATCATATCAGTATTAAAAAGAGAGAATAGGTTATTTGAATTTAATCGAATACAACGCACTCAGGAGAGACATGCGTTAGGTTACACTATGAAATGGATTCGGCTTGAGTTTTTTAAGAAAAAGCATTATGTCCATGCAATAAAGCGAAGGCTAACGCGATTACACATTTATACGTTTGGCCACTCCCTTAATCGTGGATATACATGATATATTAGTAGACCTTTCCAATATCCTAAATATTGCACTCTTATTTGTCAGCCAAATGTCTTTTTAAATAAACAGCTTTTTTATCGATTTACACCAAAATAGATAGACAGATCGGTCATATCTACTGATTCTTTGATACTTACTATACACTATGCTTGTTGTATTATTATTACGGCAAATAAATTTATTATTTATAATTATTATTATTATATATGAATTATTTAATCACTTCCACCACATAATTCAGTAGGTTCCATCGTATTCTGGTATTGCGGATAATGTGGAAGTGGTTAGGAATTTTACAAAAGACTAAGAACGTAATAAGTAAATAAACGTAAAAATGTACCTAGATAAACTTTAATCTAGAACAAATACATTTTAGAAAATGTTCTGTTTCTGTTTTGACACTATTGGTTTCTGTTGGAGAAGCAAGCATGTAGGAAAAAACCGACCTCAAAAGACATTCGTCCCCTAGTTTTAAAGTCGGTTAAAAAGACTAGTTATACTCCTGAAACTATGTTTTGGTGGCAGTCACAGTGGTATTTACACAATCTCGCAAATCTACACACTTCCACTGTTCTTTGTCATCAATTTTAAAATTTTGGTTGAAATATATTATAGATTTTAAATATAATGTTTTGTCTTTAAATAAACAGAAAAGCGAAATTTTGTGCGTTTTCTAGTGGTTTTCTGTAAGGTACACAAATTTCAACTTTTCATTGACCTTAAAAGCTCAGGTTTTGCAGGTTTAAAGATTTTTCATGTTTTTATGATAGAACTAATTAGAAAATGATATTGATAACACAGAAACAAAAATCAACAATAACGCCTTAGCCTAAGTATCTCTAATTTCTGCATATTTAAGAGATAAATATAAAAATTGAGCAATAAAAATGTAAACTATTTTTTCAGATCACTTAACAAATTATTGTGAGTATTATAGTAGCAATACTTAATAAAGTTTTATAGTATGGTGGTAGACCTGGCTTTGTACTTTACTAGTATGTAAGATTTAAAAATGATTTATCTTCAATTTCGTTGTTTTATTTTGTAAATCTACTACTTACGGGCAGTTAACCCTTAATGGAGCACCAGGAGTTGGAGGAAGATAGGGTTAAAAGAATTTTGTATGTTACTTTTAACATTCCTAGTACTAATTTAAATATATATTTTAAAATTTTAAAAATATATTTAAATATACATATTATGTAGTATATATTTAATTTATTTACTTTTAAGTTTTTTGGCGATATATGTTGGGAGCTATTCTACCATTGCCCGAGTAGAGCAACACTATATCAAATAAATGAATAATTCTGAAGTGGAAAATGGTTTATTGTATTCTTATAGAAATTCATGTAACATGAAGGTAAATGGAATGGTTTATAATACTTTATATATGATTTATTGTGTGAAACGACTGCCAACATGGATCTAAACACAATGGTACTAGACATATTTTGCATTCAAAGTATGTCCTGCTTCTTTTATTCTAATGCTGCAAAAATGGCATCTTCTATAATAGCCTTTGTTGCCATAATGTTCACCAGGCATTGATAGGTGGATTTCATCAAGTACTCCAGAGTCCACCTTTTTTTATAAATGTGCCAGGATTATGTTTTCTTTGTGATTATCCAAAACAGTAAAAAATACAATGTGAATACTGTGAAATAATGCAATTAATGGAAAAAGTGCAAATTAAGAAATACTGGAGGCACAATTGTACATACCCACTTATTAGACACCTTGCCAAACAAAGTCTAAAATCAATATGGATATCATCAGTTTTCTTATCTTCACAGCACTTTTTGAAAAACAATTGTAGCCATGTTTTTCTTAATTTTCTACATATAGCGTAGGAGCTACGTAAATGATCAAATTTGTCCACGCCTCTCATGTGGTTAGTGTATGCATAGATTTAGTATAGTGTATGCAATAGTATGCAGTAGAACAGAACATGACTCCCATCTTGAGTCTCAACTTTTTGCCTTCTTTTGATTATTGACACTTCAAAAAGATTGATGGCAGTGGATAGAACATGGATATCCTTCATATTACGCCATTTTATACAACCAACAGGACTATCATATAAAAATGCAAATTCAAAGTGTTGATAGCTTTTTCTTTGTTTCAATTTGGCAGTGTCTCTAGGGTTTTTGGAGGTGAACTCCTCCAACATTCCTTTCCTCATCAATCTTACAGTACCAATACTGGAAGTCTTTCTTTGACGTAGAAACTCAATTAGAGGAATGCTTGTGAAAAAGTTGTCAAATACCACCAATAAGCCAGCAGGTCAATTTTTGGTTAATTTTACAACTTTGAAACCAAGTCCCTCTTCAATCGGTGCTTCTGATTTTTGTTTTCCTGTAAATATACATAACATAAATGCAATGAACTACATTAAAACAATACCTATATAAGAAAATAATATATAATCATACATATACCTGTCTAATATATAATTAATTTGTTATTCATTGTAGACATGCAACAATTGTAATATTCTTCATCCTTTTCCATATTTTCATTAGCCATAGGAGACCGATCTATTAGAGATTCAATGGTGTCTAAATTACATGTTTTTTCTTCAATATTTAGTTGTTCTTCGACAGAAGATTCTAAGGTCTCTAAAAACTCTTCATATGTGATGCTCTGGATTCTATATAGAAGTCGAATCAATATCGAGGTCTAAATTAGTTTCATTGAAACTAAAATTCTCATTTGCTTCCTCATCTTCTGATGGCTGGAGTGAGGTGCAGTGCTTGCATTGCAACTCCTTTGCAATGTAATCTTGTAGGGTGGTAACAAAACAGGGGGTTACTCGGCCTGGAGAAAAATGGTGGGTTTTTATAGTTACAGTTTTTTTAAGTTGTAGTAACTAAAGATAGTATTATTACGTTTCCAATTTCAATTAATTGATGGCTCTATAGCCAATGCTCAACAAATAAATAAATAAAAACTGGGCGCGTGACACCCACAAGGTCCACATATTTCAGGGACCTAGTGTTTCCTCGATTTACGGCTATTCATTGAAATACATATCTTAATACAAAATCACACTCAAAAACTATAACGTAAAAAACAAAAAAATCGCGACTTACCGATTATTCACCCAATTATTATATCACTGAAAAACACAAAATTCCAAACACCAAACATTTTTTTTTTATTAATAATTTTGGCTTGGATACAAGTCCTTTGCCATGTCTTCGTTTCGTTGTTTCTGTAAATATGGCCTATCTATATGTATGAGTAACATGAATGAAATGTATGAGTATGGCCTTATTCTTTCGAAGTACCCGCTTTTTAATGAAATTACAATCTAAACACCTTAAAACAAAAACGAATGTACACCAAAACAAAGTTGCAACTGCGTGTAATTTACTATGAAGTAGTCATATTTCGTTAATTTTTTGCAATAATTTATATCACTTGATTTTAATTATTAATCGAGAGCATAAATAGTACTTTGCAGTAGAATTAACCCGTTCATGGACAGTACGTAAATAGTACCGCACACCAAAATGTCAACAAAGAAAAGCAGTTCTTTGTGCCGTTCTAGTGCTTATAGATTGATTCAATATAATAGGCTTTATCAATGACGGCTGATCCCGTCACCGTGTTTGTATAAAACAAAGTAACAAAGTAACAAAATATGACTACGACAGTAGTAATAGACGTACATTAAAAAAAATATATATTTATACAGTTCTTACATCAAATAACATGTTACACAATGTTATTATAGTGTTATGCCAAGATGCACAACTAGTGACAGATGAATCACAATGTACATTGAGCAGATTAGTTTTAATAATTAAGTGCAATGAAATCCATTACAATTACAAAAGAAACAGAAAACAATATAGGTAATTGATAAATAAAAAACATGAAAATCAATAATAATACTTATTACTTATGTAGTAGAATGATTACCATTGCGTCATATTGACAGTGGCGGATTTGCTGTCTTGGTAGCCCTAGGCCCCAGGCTATGTAGTAGGTAAGTAGTTCTCAGTACTCATCATATACTGGTAGACTACATAACGAATTCACTTTAATGCCAACTTTTATCGAAATCGATTCAGAAATTTACTATTTAATATTTTTAATAATTTTGATAATTTTAACAATTTTTACAATTTTAACAATTTTAAAAATTTTAACAATTTAAAAAATTTTAACAATTTTAAAAATGTAACAATTTTAACAATATCGAGTTCTTAGGTTTTCGCGATTGTTACACATAGGAAATGAAACTATTTTTCCGGCTTTAAATCGCGTATATTTGTTTTGTCAAACAAACCGACGTTTCGAGCCCTTTACAGGTCCCATGGTCACGGTTGACTGAGGTGGTACAGTCTTCAACCAGTTATGTCTAATATTGATGCAAACCACCTTATTTTTTTCACTATAGTTACAATAGTTATTAATTAAATACCTTATTTTTAATTTTACAAAGAAAATATTCCAATTTACGCTACATTAAGTTTTACAAATTATTTTATTGAATGAATTTTTATTAGTTTCAATTTATTATTAATTAATAATAGAAATTAGAATAAACTAAAACATATTAATTAGTACTGCAGTCTTATGTCTGTTTGGGATTTTTCATTACAGAAAATACTGGATTCCAAACTGATGGTACGGAGAAACCATCTTCCCTGTTGAAATTAGGATGTTTTTTTAATTTCAATGGCCTCTCGCAGCAACCTGGGTAGATAACGGACTTCTTTTGCAAGGACCTGGGGTTTGTCAAACTTCATCGAATGTGTAGGTTTATCCATGACATGCTCGCAGACTGCAGACTTGTTTACGCGACGGTGTTTGACATCAGCTATATGTTCTTTGACGCGGGTACAAATACTTCGCTTTGTTTGTTCAATATAAGAGAGATCGCACTCACAGTCAAGCTTGTAAACTCCTGCATCCTGTAAGGGGATGTAACATTTCACGGGTCTCAGGAACTGAGAAATCTTCCTCAGGGGCTTGAAATAGGTCTTAATAGATGCACGCCTGAGGACTCTTCCGATCTTGTCTGTAACACCTCTCACGTAAGGTAAAATAGCAGGTCTTCGCTCGCATTGGCGTGGAATCTTCAACTTATTCGCATGTATTTAGGACTTGCTTTATGTGCTGAAGTTCCCCTGCCAGAGGATTATTGTCGTAGACACCATGTGCTCTTTGAAACAAAGATTTGCCCACGGTAGCTTACTGGCTAGGATGGCGATGGGAATTACCACTGAGATACCTATCTGTATGGGTTTCCTTTCGAAATACTATATGGCCTAAGGTGTTATTAGGATTTCTTTTAATTAAAACATCTAAGAAAGCTAAAGTACCACAATTCTCTTGTTCCATAGTAAATTGGATCTTAGTACTAAAAGAATTAAGACGAAGAAGAAGAAGAAGGTCCGATTAAGAAGAAGGTCCAAGAAAGAAGGTATGCTATCTGAAAAATAGTTAAATTTCCTATAATTTTAACAATTTGAACAATTTTAACAATTTAAAAAAAATAAAAAATTTTAGCAATTTTAACTATTTTAATAATATCGAGTTCTTAGGTTTTCGCGATTGTTACACATAGGGACCTGTAAAGGGCCCGAAACGTCGGTTTGTTTGAAAAACAAATATACGCGATTTAAATCCGGAAAAATAGTTTCATTTCCTATAATTTTAATATTTTTCTAAAACATTGATTTGATATATCTCTGTTTGTTTACGGGGTACACGCCAGTAAAGCGCCCAGCCGGCATGATCTTTTCCGACATCTTCAACATTTATCGTCATACTTCAGTCAACTTACACAAAACCTAAGTAAATTATACACTTAAACCTTCCTCTTCCTATTGGTGGAAACCGCATGAAAATCCATTCAGTAGTTTTTGAGTTATCACGATCAGACAGACAGACAGACGCGGTAGTGATAATAATTATGTAGTGATATAGTGATTACACATTACCATTGTAGATATGTAACATATCTATATGTTATACGTGAAATGTACGAAAGTGATTTAGGAAGATTATTGACGATGAGGTGCAGGGCGGCCCTCCATAATGTGCGTCAGCCTTTAGAATATTTAGGTTTTTTTGTTACATTTATTTAATACATTTTACAATGGTTTATTACATAGAGGTACTTCGAGTTATTTGTTGTCACGTGAATTTTTTGTCACGACTGGCCGCCCTCGACCCGGGCCTACTTAATGCAAATCCGCCACAGCATATTGAATTATTAATAATCTCAGTACATAGTACTAAAAAAACGGACGTTAAAAGTTCGTGGAATTCCATCTATTTGCCAAGTTTTGTTGAAATCGGTTACCGAAAAGTGCGTGAAACCGGATTCATCCCAGACACCGCTGAGACAGTAGGTACGCTGGACGCCGACATGCTTGTATGATGCGATATAAGTATAATATGTCAGTGCCGTTGAACTTTCTAACAGCAAACCAATTTTGTTTTATTTACAACACATATATTATTCGACAGTATGTTTTTTGTATGTATGTTACACGAAACCGAGATTTTGATGATTCTTTTTTTGTTGGAAAGAGGGTACCACAGTGCTAAGTTGCCAAGTCCCATGTGCCTGTGATTTCATCAGCACCCTTACCATTCAAAATCGTAACGCAGTAATGTTCACATTACTGCTTGGCGGCAGAAATAGATAAGGTGGTAGTACTTCCCTGGACGAACTCTTTCGCAATGTCTCCCCAGACAGCATAGGTAGAAAACAATACCACCAGCATGAACTGCCAACAAAACAAGATACCGTTGCTGTTGGTTCTATGTATGACGATTAAAAATCACATTATTTATGAAGATTTTAATTATAGATAATATTTATAACTGTAAGCATTAAATCCAACTCATTGATTTTCATTACTGGAGAGTGTTTAAAAAAAAACGTTAATTGGAGTTTTATCTGTTTTTATTAAAGTATTAATCTCTTTTCAACGTAGATTGTTTTAATTAATCACTTAATTCGACTGCAGAAATGCATGTACTCCAGCGAATAAAAATGAATGTTTCTCGACATCATACAAATAATTATCTTCGTGTGTCGTCACCATGGGACCTGTAAACAGATCGAATGTTGGTTTGTAAAAAAATAAACCTGCTCATGGATATTATTTAGTTAGAGTAACGCTAAAAAAGGTTGAATTATGGTAGAACCACTGGCCACATAATTTAATTGAAAACAAAAGACGATCGAAGTTGTTCTTGTTTCAAATGAAACTTTCTGGGATTTGTGTTTTTTTCTTATGATACCAAGTGACGGGACGTACAAGTTGTGCGTCTGGTGGTAAATGACACGCCTGTCCGTAAAAGTTGCAGTGTTCCTCAGAGCTTTAAATCACAAAGATCTGGGGGCACCGCCACGGCAGTCGTCATTCTGAGACATAAGTTGACAAGTCTCAAGTGTCTGTAATTTCACCAGCACCTCCAGAACCGGAACACAGTAATGTGACCATTACTGCTTGGCGATAGAAATAGGTAAGGTGGCAGTAGTTCCCTTAACGAGCTCTTTCACAATTAGCTCTACTGCTAATATAATGAAAATTGGATCATCTGAAAATTGTTGTTTTACAATAATTGACGTAAGTTGTTTGTTGTGTTTTGTTGTGTTTGTAATACTATGTATGTATGATATATACCTATATTATTAGTATGGTTAGTGTGTACGTTATTTATTATTTATTTATTATTATGTCGAGCTATCACATAATAACTACGATGGCTGTCTTCGTATAGTCCTCAGATGCTCTTTCATATACTGCCCTGCTAAGTTGAAAGGAGCTATCTCTGAGATTTTTTGTTATTTTTCGCATCTATTGGTATAATAGAAATAGCGCTATCTAACTTAAAACATTTAATAAACCACTAAAAAGTATTTTGGTATCGCAATTTTTGAAACCGTTCTTTATAATCAAAATAGCGGTATCTCACAAAATAGGTATAGTGGTACAATTCATGAATAATTTAGGTATGTCAATAAATCTGTTAGTCAAAAATACGTATAAATAAGTTTTAACATCTTCAAAAAGATTTATTTTTCTTTTTTATTTTATTAAGAGATTTTCTCAAAACTTACTCCGATTGAGATAGCGCTTTCCAGTTGAAAAATCGGTCTCATAGACTATACTGCCCTGATATGAGACTGATTGTAAAATACGCATATCATCAGGACGATGTGATCGATAAAGTTACGCATTTGTCTAAAAAATGCCTTTTCACTTTAGCCTTCTGTAGTTCCAAATTGTATAGGGTATTGTTAAAGTTATCTAGAAGTAAAATTAAGTGACCGCTTTCTATTCTTGAGTACAGCAGAAAATGCCTTATACTAGGAGTCCGAAAGATCCACGTATTTAGAAAAATGCAATTCTATCATGAAGCATAATGTTAGAAGCAATAAAAGGAAATAATTTTTGTTTCTCATTAGAACACTCCCGATAGTTAGAAAACTAATGCGCATTTGTCATGCGCGTAGTTTTCTGTTTCGTTCGTGACTTTTATACATTTTTCAGTATTGCGTCGTAATATCACGTTACTTTTAAATTTTCAGTTCAATTTATGAGTTTGCAATAGACAGTCGACTTTCTAAGCCTCATTTTTATTGCACAGTGATATTGAAAATTGTCAATTGTCAACGCTTATGACCGTGTACACTTTGAAGTTACATTATAATATAAATTAGTAAACAATTATAAATTTTGAATTTAGGCATTTTGACGTTCGTAATGGAGTTATGTAGGGTTGTTAATAGTGCAAAGACAATAAAATGTGAATATTTATAAGTGTACTTCGTCTAAGATAATCGTAAACCCAAGCTGTTGACAGGGGTCTTAAAAAGCCTTGTTTTTTTAGTGCTTTGCAGATATTTAAAAAAAGAAACAGATATTTATAAAAATATATTGGAGGAAGTTAAAAGGAAGTAAGGATCAGAAAAGAAGTATAACAAACATATAGAAACTAACATGCGCGATTTTGCAAAAATAACTTATTGTAATGTAAAAATGTAATAATAATGTGCCAAACTACCATACCAATTGCTTCAAACGGAATTCACTCTAGGATGCTTCCCAGAACACCTAGACCAGAATTCATTTAGAAAAGTTCATTTCACAAATTGGTCCTGCCCGGAACCGAACCCAGACTTCCTCATCCAGCGCCCACAGTATAAAAACGTTGGGTCACCGAGGTCGATAATATAACAAGGTAAGGTTTTTTATTTTATTTTACTGATATCGTTAAGTACAGAACCCGTTAATTTACATAATTAGACTGTTAATAATGTACAGTCGGCAGCACTTCACTCTACACATGGACAGATCTTGTTCCGTTGCACTGGAGACGATATTTCAACAAAAGTGTGTAGCTTAATGCGTTGTTGACTGTACGTTTAAAATTTATTGGTGGCGCCATTACCCATAATTCTGACCAAAATTTCCCAAATCTATTTCGAAATTGTCAGTGTGCGTTCTTGTTGTAGTCGGGCAATTAGTACAAATTGAACATTTTTCGCATATTGAATCGAATAGGAAGCTAATTACGGAAATATGCAAAGTATTTATTCATCGTGTTAATGAATATGGAGGGATTAGAGTCATATTACTGGCATCACTTTCACTTGATATAATTCTAGCTTAAAGCACAGTTTTAGTAGCATAAGGGCTCATTGTGAAAGAGTTACGTATTTCTCTTATTAAACCTTACTTATCTACCTAAAGGCATATAATGTGAGCATTACTGCGTTCCTGTTTTGAAGGGTAAAGGTGATGGTGAAGTTACAGGCACATAGAACGTGTCAACTTAATTAATATGGCTCAGGAATATTATTATTATTTTATAATAACGCACACTCTCAACATAGCCCCGCACTGGGGAAACCACAAATTACACCCAAACTCACGAGATAAATATATGTACACGCATTTCTCCCGGCCTGGGAATGGAACCCGGGTCCTCTGCGTGGCAGACCAGCATGCAGCATGGTAACCGGTCGGCAACAGAGGCAGTTAATAAGCAAATTTTTTTCGCACACACTCACACACAGACTAGGGAAACCCTGTATCGCGAGTGACAAGGACACACAAATAGACACCCACAAATTACACCCAAGCTCACGAGCGAAATAAATATAGGCCATACAAATATTCTCCCGACCCGGGAATCAAACCCGGGACCTCTGCGTGGCAGTCCGGCATGGTAACCGTTCTGCCACATCTGCAAAATGACGACATTTCAGATTTTTTTCATGATACTAACGGGACGAATCGTAGATGTGGGCCGACAAGCCGGTAAACTCAAATGGGACTAGGCGGGTCACATCTGCCGCATGTCAGACGAGTCGTGGGGAAGGCCACTACAGTATGGATCCCCAAAGATAGAAAACGACCATGCGGCAGGCCAAAACGGACGTCGATGAAGAGACGAGCTAGACGCGCACCTGAAGGACCGGACCTCAGTGGCGCAAAACAGAGAGGTGTGAAGAGAGGGGAGGGAGGCCTTTGCTCAGCAGTGAGACAGTATAGGCTCATAAAAAAACGTGACGCACAAGTCGTCTAAGCAACACGCCTGTCCATAAGAAGGCAGTGTCACTCAGATCTTTAAATCACAAATATCTGAAGGGCACTCCCACTGCGCCCGTCACTCTGAGACATAAGTTGATAAGTCTCATAGACCTGTAATTTAATCAGCCCCCCGTCAAAACCGGAACGCAGTAATGCTTATTAGATCACAGGTTTAAACATTTTACGAACGAAATTGATCGATAGTTGTAGTAGATAGTAGCTGTTTTATGCTTTAATTGGAGAGTTATCAAATTTCACATACTTATATTTAATTTTTTATGTCGTGTCATAAAAGCACCTTTGTCATATGGTCATATGTGATTTTTATAACACCAACGGTACGATTTTCTTATGACCGTGGTTGTGAGTTGCTACTACAAAGATATTATTAATAGTTAGTAATTGAATAATAACACAAAATTTTTACTTAACACGTTAATAATTACAAAAATTAACCCCACAGAAACGATGGTTTAAGACTACCAAGTTATCATTGCACTTAGCAAATCATTATATAAAATAAAACCAAAAATGATTTTCAGTTCTTCATCTGCAAAAAATATTGCAGTAATAATTAAAAAATGAAACGTAGACCGTAGAGCGTGCTTTGCGTTTGATTTTATCATAGGTTTTAATGGATGTGTTCCTTATATCATTGCAGATTTTATATATGTAGGTACTTAGTTGTTAATTAGTTAATTAACAATCAAATAATATAAAATAGGATTTTTAATGAATTGCTTTTTGTGTAGTATCTAAACGTAGTGCTGGTGTAGTAGGTGTAGTTTTCATTCAATGGAAGGTAAACATTTTCAAATAATAATAAATTTTTCATCAAAAGTACGGTCTAAAATTCCTTTATCTTTATATGGATTGAGTATGCACTGTCCTTACTTTAATTTAATGTTAAAGCTAGCACAGTGCATAATCACTGCATAAGCGTAGTGTATACTGTTTTATTTCCATGCTTATCTAGTTGTAGAAAGAGTATTTGTTCTTACGATCCAGATCAGATCCGTAATCATGGATCAAATGCATAATTTTAGTAGCAGTAGAGCTCCTTGCAATAATGCTTTCATTACTTCCCTAGACGAACTCTTGCGTCTAGGGAAGTAATGAAAGCATTATTGCTTTCAGGTTTGGAAGGGTAAGGGTGCTGGTGAAATTACAGGCATTTGGGGCTTGTCAAGTTATGTCTCAGGGTAACAGGCGCAGCGGCAGTGTCCCTAAGATATTTGCGATTTAAAGCTCTGAGTGGCACTGCAACTGTTATGGATAGGCGTGTCGCTTACCACTAGGCGCACGACATGTCCGTCCCATCACTTGGTATTATAAAAAAATCTACTGAACTATATTCGCTTTCTTCCGGATCTGCATTTGTAGCGTATAAAGTTAAGAACTCCCAATTTAGTTAAGTTTTCGACAACGTTCGATTCAGCTGGCTGTTTTATAATTATTCTTAATTTAGTTATAGATCGTGAGATAGACCCCATCCGACTCCGCGATGTTCGGCCATTGCATCATCTGCTTGATTTTATTTGTCGTCATCTTCCGGCTCTGGCAAAGGTTCACGCGGCGCAGTGACGAGCCCCCTGACTTGCCAGGGGCCTTACCCTTAGTAGGACATGCGCATTTGCTTATGGGGGACAGTAAACGTAAGTAAATTATGACATTATTTGTTATGGTAGCAGTAGAGCTTTTTGTGAAAGATTTTGTCCAGGAAAGTACTGTTTTCTTTTCTGCTTTCGTGCTCCTCATAAATAGCTTAATTAATGGTCTGTGCTACATAAACAAACGTGGGATCGTAGCTCCTGGCAGAGAGGTTGTGTTCTGTGCAAACCAAGTTTGCACAGCATATCGCACATGACTACTAACATAGTTCAAAATGGCTTTAATTTATTAATATTACTTATTTAGTTTCAAAGCGACAATGTTGTCCTGTGACTTTGAAATTAAATCGTATCTGAATGACACATCAATATAGCGAATTTTATTGTAGATTTTGGAGATAAATTATTAATATGACGCAATTTTGAGATAAAATATAATATAACGCAATTTTGGAGATAACACAATGTTAGTGGTCATACTGAGCTCAGGACCCTCGCCCCACATCTGTGACCATAGATATAGTTCTGTGTTTGTGTTCGTTGCTATTTATATGTTAGATTTTGCATATGTATGTTTTATGTTTTTTTGTGTGTGTGTGGCATATAAATGGAATTTGAATATGAATCCGAGAAATGACGGTCTGAAATGTCACAGGATCATATTGTCTCTAGGTGTATACAAGCGATATTCGTATTTTATCGTATTCGTATCGGACTTAGTGCACAAGCGACATCCGAAGTGGGTCCGAGTTTTCTAGATTTGTGTAGTCTCGGATTGGGAACGAATACGAATCGGATGCATTGCCTGAACGCGTGAAAGCTGCTAATGAAATTTCAGGCACACGGGACTTGTCAATTTTATGTCTCAGGGTGACGAGCAGTGACAAATGCCCTTCAGATATTTGCCCCGAGCTAGGGAAACGCTTTATCGCGGGTGCCATGGACACACACACATACAACCACAAACTACACCCAAACTAACCTAAAATAAATGCAGGCTGTACAAATGTTTCTCCCGGTTCGGGAATCGAACCCGCGACGCTTTCGTGACTGACCAGCGTGGTAACCGTTCGGCCGCGGAGGCAGTCTTATTATACAATTATAGTTATATTTTTAAGGTTATTAAAAGTCACGTTGTTTTACTACCATGATATTCAATTATTTATGTGATATTACTTCAGTAAAGAAAAAAACTTCAGAAAAATTCATAAGATCCGCTTGGATTCGAATCAGCACCTTTAGGCAATCGGTGCCAGATGCTCTGCCAATTAAGCCACGGAACGAACCAACAGACTTTACGAATTTTTCTATGTGCTTCTTGCAGACCTTTGTTCTTTTTGTTCTTAACGACTTTTTTGCCGTAGCGCCTTCTGTGAGAAATTTATTTCTTCACACGGAGAGGTACTTTTACAGCTACCATCGCTGACTAGAGATGTAGCTATAATTGTAATTTTTAAGTGTATCGTATGTTACGATGTTTTACTGTCTATTATAGTTATATTATAGTTATACTTAAATAATAGGGGCTAAAGTATCAAATTGCCGATTTGTACTGAAAATCTAAATTGTTTATTTTTTAAATT
>NW_020653493.1:0-18505 GCF_003589595.1 Hyposmocoma kahamanoa | reverse complement strand
ACATTATAGCAATAGACATGTTATATACCTTTATGGTGTTGTGGCCTATTCACAAACTTCTTGCTCTTACTGAACAAGGTCAATATTAAATTAATTTAATTATCAAAAGGATATAACGTATCTTGCATTGATTTATTGTTTAATTCTAAAAAAAGATCTAAACAGCATTCTATAAACAATTGGATGTGTATTGAGAACGTCAAGGAGCGAACACGGACAAATAACTTGTATAGATATGTCGATATTATTTTAATTGACGTAACAACAAACTCGTAGGTACATACGAGGCAACTTTATACATTCAGTTATAACATGACTACAAATTACATAACTATGAAAAAAAATATAGAATTATACAAAGACATCATTTATTGTAAATATATATAGAAATATTCAAATATTTATAAAAGTGACAAGAAAAGAGACTCCTACGAAGAATGCTTGTGAACACAAAAAAGCACCATAAAGATTGAAAAATACAATTAAATTCGAAAATAAATACACACAATAGTTAATCATATAGTCCAAGGATTAAATTAAAACCTAAGACAAAGAAAATTAAAAAGTATACTGGACAAAGAAGGAAAAAATAATTATATAGGGGAACCGTGATATAAATAAATGAGCAGATTTACTTCTAAAATAAATATTTTGGCATTTATATTTAAAAAATAAAAATAATAACAGACCCATAAAACCCGATTAAGCGTAAAGCATGGAAGATCGTTTTTCTACCTCACAAGGCCACGACGAAATATTCTCGTGGAACCTTTTATATAAACGAAACATAAACAAATTATATGGGTCTATTTTGATACAATAAATAATAAAACATCACGCTATTATTGTTCTAACATAATATTAGTGACTTGATAATAAACTGTAATATCATATAGCAGTAAATTTAGCAACAAAATAACTTCCTTAATATCACTTTCAAAGTATTCTCACTAATAAGTAAAAATAATGACTAATATAAATAAATTACAACTAAAGAACGGCGCGTTGCGCGTTCCAATTGTGTTTGACAGAGAAAAGCAGATCACGTTGTGGAATAATTGTGCTAAAACATAACATTAAGGCGCTACGCAGAAGTAACAAAAACGTGGTGATCGTACTCCTGATTAGGGATGTCATAGACTGTACCCGCAACAGCGGATCATCCGCATATTATTAAGTATCAGCTTCCGCATTCGACATCCGAATCACTCGATGCAGAGTATTTGCGGATATGAATGTTGTTGCAGGTCACGACAAGATCGTCGGGAGCAGGCTCTATTCAAAGTGCGCGCCGAGTACTAGTGCTAATTAGCCATCAGGCATTGAGAATTCGGCAGCGTGTAGCCCAGGCGACATCCCGTTTGTTTTTTTTTTAAACAAAAATTATTGAGTTTACATTTACTCACCAACTTTTTCATTTAAATGAAGGCCCATGACGGCTTTAAAAAGTTTAGTTAATAAATATCGTAATATTTCTATGCATTCTATCTTTCATCTCCTTTGTAAAAAAATTATGTAAAATTATTATATTTTACTTAAATTAATAATATTTGTTGAATTATCATGAATTTACTGCAGATTGCACAATAATTCACATTTATTCTAAAAGAAAAAACTTTTTTCATACATCCTCATTTGCATCCGCATCTACAGATTCCAACATACAATCGACAAAATTCGCATCGGCGTCCGCATAAGTAGATGTCGTCGTAACCCACATCTGCGGCATATCTGATCCTGACCACAAATAAATTTACATTCACGCCATTTCTCATTGGAGTAGGTAAACGTCCACAGCCTTCCAGTTTGCTACGATCGATCCTGACACACATCATCAGTGCTTTCATACACGGTGCTCTTGAACTGGCCTTTCTTTAAGACGTCAATTTGGTCATGGTGAGTTCGACTAACTTTATATAGAATATAGCTGTGTTTGTTATCAACAAGCAGGTTTAGACAAAATTATCGTTTTTGGTAAAGATGTTAGTTATCACGTGTACGATCACCGATTCAGATATATCAACCTTTTTATTACGTCTCATACGAAAACTATAAAATTATACGGCTTGGAGTATAAAAAAGAACGCTGTATGCGTATGAACTAAAAACACACAAGTTTCTATAAAATGTAATTTCTTATTTCGCAAATGTCTTTGTTAATCACAAATGTATAACTGGAATCTAATGAAACATTTTAGTTGTCTTTTTTGAAATTTTAATGAAAATGTTTATCGAGCTACAGGTGTTACGTTATACTACTTGATATAGATGACGAAATGAGGGCGCCAAATATTTGTACTTGTATTTTGGCGAAATTAGAAGGGTATGCTTTAGGTGGCTTGCAAAGCAGCAGTGCGTAATGAGTGAATGACAATATAATTATTTTCCATAGATTTTGATCTAAGTTTAAATGTGAAATATTCATCTAAGACAGTGGTATCCAACCTGATTTGCACCAAGGGCTTCAAAACTACAGACGTCTGTTAATTAAATAATTGCAATGGTAATATTCATTATAATGAATATTATGATGTTGTACTATCATGATATTCAAATATTTTTGTGAATAAACCTGCGCCTGAAAACGAGGTTACAACTAAATATATGTCGTAATAGAGTTTTGTTCTAATCTAATGATATTATTACTAAAGTAAAAGTGATCGATAGTTATATTAATAACATCGAGTATATAACCAGAAATAGATAAGGGTCAACCATCCCTGGCAACTCATCAGTCAATTGGTACTGATATCACTTTTAAATATCAACTCTTGTTTGCGCTGAAACCACAAATTAGAAAGCTGAAATAGTACAGCGCCAACAACTGACCTGTGTGTACGTCTCCGTATATTCCAAAAATATTTTGTATTTATTGCAATAAAGATAATATCTTTAACTACGGTGTTTCTGTGCTGACAAACACTGTGGGAAAAACAGCAAAACATCCAATTACAAAACAAACGAAATCACATTTCATCGGTAATTAAATATTAAATTATGCAATTTTTCAATTTTCGTCCACTATAGAAAAACTCAACTGGTTAAACTGGTCGATTTAAAGTGAAATAATTGACGACACCCGTCCCACAATAGTTTTCAAACAAATAAAATGACATTTCGTCTCTATTTCTGTTTATATACTCGATGATTAATAAATATAATTAAAATGGGTGAAACAAAATGCGGACACAAAGTATGGGCATTTAATTATGATATTTCGATATTCACAGTTTCAGACTGCTTCTTAAAATCTTGTTTGTAATGCGGTACATGCTAAACACATGCTCTTTTGTCAACATATTTCTGTACGTCTTGTTCTTAATTACTTGAAGTCTTATAATAATATCATTAGATTTGAACAAAACTCGATTTACGACCTGTATTAACCTGTAGCCTCGTTTCCAGAAGTAGGTTTTTTAATCTGATTTAAAGCTGGCATTAACAAAATGCCTCGAGTCAAAACAAGGGGGCGCTTGACTTACTGAATGTATCACGGTAGCAACGGAGTATGAATTAGCCTGTACTTTGCTGTTTGCTACTTAATTATTTTTTGTCCGACTTTATGTTCACGGACGCCTAAAATATAGCTCGCGATCTACCCAGTGCCCGTTATCCACTTTTTTGGACACTACTGTTCTAAGACAGTTCGGCTTCAAATGTGCACGAGATGCACACTCTATGGAACACCAAACGTAATGTTTAATCAATGGAAATTTGTTTTTATACTTATTTTAGAATCTCCGCGAGCAAAGCTTTCTTGGCATTCACACAAATTGCACAATCTACGAACGGAATGACAATTACTCAACCGATATGCATGAAATTTGAAAATGGAATACATACATACATATAATTTTACATAAAATTGTAACGGGTCTAAATTCACAATTTCAAAATATTTCGGGTCGCATCGAGCTCAAGATTATCATGTGAAGACTATAGAAAATATATTATATGACAGGCTGGTTTCAGAGCGGCGTGGATTTATTTGCGGACCGTCCGCGCGGAGTACCGGAGCAGAATAACACGTGTGGCGTTAGAACATCGTTTTACAGTGACGCAGATTGCGCCATAAGGAATACGCTCCGGGTGAAATCCGCACAAGCCACCCATTCATTCATGCATTAATTATAGGCTCTTCCGTGACAATCTGAACTAAATTAAATACTCTATTCAGAGCACTGCGAATTCTACGCATGCGGATGGCCAGCACGTGGACAGTCCGCAAGGACCGTACGCACAGCGGTGAAATCAGCCTTAATATTTAGCCAGCGAAAATGTGCAGTTGTCAAAAAAGAAAGAAAAACTGCGACGCTTCGGTAGGAAATCAACATTCTGCCAAGTTTTATGTCGATGTAGAAACTGTGAATAAGTTACTTGTACATGATTTGCGTTCAAGTATAATGGTTATGTATTAATAACTTTATATAAATATATATAAAGTTATTAATACATAATAATTTTTACTCATTATATATACATATATATAATGAGTAAAAGTGGATTTTAGAAAGTTAACACATCAAAACCCGGTACCGAACAATAACTTTGCAAGCTACAATCTTGGTAATCTTTGAAATATGACGTTATCTTTAATGATTACTAAGCAAATAGATACGAGCGCTATGTCGCCGTCAAAAGTATCACATTGTTCCGCTATCGATTGTCGTCTTACTACATGAGTAAACAAAATATACTTAACATTATACTAAATCCTTTTAGACTTTTGAACTTAATTATGATAAAAAACAAAGTTATGACATTGACTCTATACAGACTGTATAGAGTACAGTCCTACTTGTAGTACTACAGTCTGTAGAATGCAAACAGGAACGCTTTAGCATTAAATGGAGTTATTACCGCAGATATAGGTAACTTATGGTTGCTTAAGAGTTTTTTTTGTTTTTTTAGGTAATGTAGGCAAAGGAGCTACTCTATAGGTGGTGGTCATTTCGCGTTATTATTATTTTGACAACGCTGTTCACTCGCTTTTTGAAGAACGCCTTAATAGAATATAGTCCTCCTTATAGATTTCGATAACAGCGACCCTTTGAGAATATTTCCTAGCGTGTGCCCTAATATGAGTCGCCACAATGAATGTTGTCTTAAATGCCCGATCACAAACAGAGCAATAAAGTTGGCCTGCAGAGTAGTATTATCCCAAAAATTGCGTTATATTAATCATTTATCTCCAAAATGTCGCTATATTTGTATGTCATACGTAAACGATTTAATTTCCAAGTGACAGGACAACACCGTCGCTTTGAAATTAAATAGGTACTATTAATATAATTCAAAGCAATTTTGAGATAATACTATATTAGTTGTCATGTGCGATATGTATAGAACAGCTTAAGTTCCTCTTTGCTCATTTGGCGTTTTTCGTTTGTTTCGCTATTAGCGGCCGCCAAGTCGACCTAAAAAGACGAAGCGGAGACGTGGCGGGTAAGTCCTCATGTATGTAGATAGTTAGAAGCATGTGAAAGACATACGAGAAGATACAATATTGAGCGGTCTCAATGGGAAGATTTGGCAGTACTGCGCTCCGAATGGCGGAGGATTGTAAATGTGAACTCGATGCTTAACGCGAAGATATAAAGGCCCACTCACGCGCCGTCATTAACTACAACTTCGTTGGCGGTGCACTCAGGTGCTCTCAATGTGCACGTTCGCTACGAAGATTGGCTACATTAGACAACTTCGATCGGTCCAGCAACGTGTATCCAACTACGTGTCGAAGTAAACTCCTCAGGACGGAGACCATTGCCTATCTTGCAGGTTCGTGGAAGGTACGAACATGATGCCAGATTGGTTTAAATATTCCAGGCGTTAAGGACCTGGAGATAAATAAGGTCTAGTGCCTCGGTGGATGCTGGTCTATCACGCGGAGGTCTCGGGTTCGATTCCTGTGTCGGGAGAAATATTTGTATGGCCTGCGTTTGTTTCTCTCGTGAGTTTGGGCGTAATTTGTGATTGTCTAGTGTGTCCATGGCACCTGCGATACAGGGTTATTATTTATAATTATTATTGGCGAGTGGACTGTATAAGTATGTGCACTATGACGGAAACATCTTATATGCTGATTAAAATACGTTTAATTTGAAATATTGATTAATATTCAAAACTCATAAAATTTTACTAAACAAAAATAGTCGAAAAATAATTTATAAATCAAAATGGACATTGTAAAAAAAAAGAAGTACAAAAACGAAGGAGGCTCCAATGCAATGCAAGGCTGGTCACCAACAATTATTATTGCGGGAAGGGCGAAGATGTTAACGAAGCAACAGTTCGAAAAGTTCCTCTGAGCACACACAGTTATACAAACGGTAGAACACACACGCAGAGCCAACGAATACTACTAGATAGACAATAAATTAGGGCAAGAATTAACCTCAAATTCCTCCATAAGTTACCTTTATCAATCGGCACATATAAATAAAACTTATCGGCTCTGTAAATTAAGCTAAGCAGCCGATAAAGGCCGTTTATAAAGTCTTTGATAATTTTTAATTCCGAGGCCAGATTTAGCTAGCGTGATGGTCAAATAGTACGTTAATTTTAAATAAAAATATATATTTTCGCTCACGAACGATTAAATGTATCCCGCATAATGCTTATAAAGAATAATCGAGTTAAAGTAATATTACGAAACAATACAATAATATTAAAAACTTATATAAATAAAGCGATTCGGATTATTTTTGTATAAATGATCAAACTTAAAGAACGACCATTTCTATGGATTGAATGTCTAAGGACGTAAAGGACATTTGGCCGGTTTTCAGAAAAAACAAGAAACTATTTTTTATAAAATAATAATTGTAACTTGTTGAATTTTCTACCTACTGATATGTTATCAGGAAACAAAAAGTCCATATCAGTGAGTAGAAAATTGAACAAATTGCAAATATTTTTTTTTTATAAAAAATGTTTTTTGCTTTTTCTGAAAACCGGTCAAATGTCCCTCCCTTACTTGCGTGTCAATTGACATTTAAACCATTGATATAGTTTTTCCTAACAATTAAAATGGAACGTGTATATGAAATTATTATTTATTTATTATACACGTATATTATATTATTATAATTTGATATATCTATATCAAATTATTTATTTTTTATAGGCATAATTATATATATGTATATATTATATCAATTGAAATTATAATAAATTAATAAAAAATACTTACAACTGTAAATATTTAAAGCCTTTATATATAATATATTCATAAACAGTGTCAATGATTTCATTCAATACAAACATTCGCATTCCGCAGTTGTGCAGCAACAACGCTTTGTATAAAAAAATCCTTACATAACAAAAGTATAGCCACAAGTCACTAATATATTAACTAATAATTTCATATATGCATTGTTTTCATCTCGTTTGTTTATTGAAATTACCAATGAAATGTAGGAAAAATTCTAGATAAAGATTTCTGTTCCAATTAAATGCATTTAATCACCAATCAAATGCAGCGCTTTGTGTGAAAACTACATTCAGTTTCACTAATAAAAAGTTATGCCTTCATACTTTTAGGCAACTTACAAGTGACTGTGATGGTCATTCAAAGGCAAAGTTGCAAATCTTTGCATTAGATATTGCTCTCATACGAAAGTCAATGTAGAAAGTAGAAATTGTATAGATATTTCTGTCCTACGTAGTTACTCTACCTCTATAGATAGTGTGGGACGCAATAGGTAGGTTATAAAAGTAGGTTATAAGTCACTAATACTGGACTTCGTGACCGGAGTACCGGCTCCTTGTAATAACAAAAGTAATAACTCCTATAGCACATAATATGTCAATCAGGAAGTCATTTAGAAACCTAAGGGTGCGTACAGATCTAAGCACCCTAACGCACCCTAAAAGGACACTGGCAGAAATTACCTATATTCTAAAATCCAGGAATACTTGCTCTTGGCAGTTTTATGGCTTCAAATCGCAGGGATTCGATTAAGTGTATGATTATTTAAAAACAATTAGGACTAAATCTGCTTTACTACTGTTTACCTTATACTTATGTAAAATAAGGATCTACCTTTAAATTGCGATAGGAAGATATAAATATATTTGCACGGCATCCGTTCGGTTAAAACGAAATTAATACTTGTTTCGCATGTAGTTGGTTTTTCTGAAATATCGATTAATGAAAACAATACGTAGTTCAACTTAACTTGAATCCAGTTTAGCTAGTATGAGGGTCTACTTTTGTCCGAGCATGTATTCGGCGATGCCGAGGTAGTAGACTGCCTGGGCGATACCGAACAGTGGTGCAATCACTATCATACGGCAGGCGCCGCCTTTGAAGAAAGCCGTTGGCCCTTCGTGCTTCAAAGTGGACCTGGAATAACAACACAAAACAAAAGACATATTAAGCACTGTATATAGATGCGATGGTAGCCCATTGGGAAAACAGTTGCTTCTCCTATGGGGGTGTTGCGTTGGGAATATGTAGTAACAATAACTTGACAGGAAAACATCGTGATGAAACCTACATGTCGAAGAAGGTTTACATTCATTGGAAACGTGTGATGTTTCCAAATGGACTGGGCCAGGCCCTGTACTCTCACGAGACTCCTGTACCGACATGCGTCCGAAACAATTATTGCCACATAAGTAGGTTATACTCGACAAAAGTTAAAAGGTGTATAATGCGAATGAAGCTTCATACTTGACATTGTTTTTTGATTTGGTCGAGTATTACTTATTTGACAGTAATTGTTTCGACGAAGAACGAGAGTAGACAATAATAATAACGCACTAACTCAACATAGCCCCGCAGTAGGGAAATCCTGTGTCGCAGGTGCCATGGACACACACGTAGACAACCACAAATTCACTAGAGAAATAAATGTAGGCCATACAAATATTTCTCCACGGTAACCGTTCGACCTCGGAGGCAGTTAAATATAATATAATAATTAATACTCACACAATACAGTCCACTATGCCAGAGTATTGCCTCTCGCCCTTGCCCTTGGTGATGGTTTGCAGACGCGTCTTGACCACGTCCATGGGGTTCACCGCTAGAGCGGCCATTGAGCCGCTCAAGCAACCAGACAGGAATGACCACCTGACAATAAGGGCATTCATTGGCTTCATCCTTTACAAACGGCATAACAGAATACAAGGTGAACAGTCTTACCAGAATGGTATCCCGCCATTTTTGTCCCTTGGGCCGAGCTCGTTGACGGTAGCGAATGTTGGGAAGTAGATAACAGAAAAGGAGATGTCGCGAGCGGCTGTGGCGCCGATGCCTTTGTACAACCCGAGGATGCCGCGCTCGGCGAGAAGCTTGCGTGTCAGCTGCATAGCCGTCACGCGCTTGATTTCTCTGCCCTCTAGTATGGCAAAACCAGAACTTTGCACACCAAAGAAATGCAAGTAATTTTAGGCCACGACGTTGGTATAAGCACCAGATAAAACTAATACGCCAAAGTGTCTTTGAGAAAGTTTAAAGAAATTACATCACACTGATATCACAGTACATTTATGAAAATTTTATTTATGTTAAGAAGAATAGTAGAATAGTATTACAGAGAAGAATAGTATTTTTTTTATGAAAAATAGTTATAAATGTAACATTAAGGCTACTACCAGATTGACTACATGTTTGCAGTTAATGCGTGAAGTCGTAATCAACTTTGAAGTCGGTTCGTGCAGCCGAGATCGAATGCATGCTGTTAAGAGTGGTTCCACACGGCGATTTTAGCAGCGGTACAAAAGCACGTTCGGGAAACACGCGAACTATACTTGCGATTTATATATTTCGCCTATAAATCCCAAGTGTAGCGATGCAATCGCGCGTTTTGTATCGATGCAGTCGCGCGCTTTTTAAAATCATGTGCTTGTGTAAAGGTAGACGATTAGCGACTGCATCGCTGTTAAGTGTCGCTGTGTGTAACGGCTCTAATGAATGCAGTCGAGACTACGACTGCATGAAGTTGATTACGACTGCACGCATTAACTGCAAACATGGACTCAATCTGTTAGCAGCCTAACGCGAGGAATAAAATTAAACTTGCCGTTCTTGCTGTTAGATAGTCGTTTTCACAAAGTCAGAAATTCATTCAAGAGACAATCGCTAGAAGCAATTTGCGATCTAATAAGATTCCGGTTGACATTCTAAATTTGCCATTTACGAAATTTAAAACCATAGTTTAAAATTTATTATATAGCTTCTGTGCATTTGGAGGACAAAAGTCCATGGCATTGATTATTTTAGCTCTTGCAGGTTGTCTTGATCTATCACATTTGAAATAAATATTGTAAATGATAAATGTATGCAAATATTTATTTACAAGGAGCAATCCTTAGAGTTTCGTGTTAATTCTTCTGAGGGGAATTTAATCGATGTGACGATTTCAAGTGTAATTCTTATCTATGAAATAAAGATTATTGGAGCTTGAGTTGAGTACACAATTTATCTTTTGAATCTGCAACAGATTCTAAAAACTGATACGAATTCACTATCTTGCGAAGATTTTTTTGTTCCTATGCATGAAGAGACGACAGGGGGCAGCGTATCTTTGCAGTTTAACTGCGAAGGCTGACGCGCCTATAAAACGTGTCGATAAAGTGAATTATCAAACTTAAAGACGGTCAGAACAATGTTTTAAATTCATGCAATAAGAGCGAAAATGACGTGCGATTTGTTTCGGCTCGGACGACATGAAGCAAAACATACATTGTCTTTTACGCTCTTATTCCGCGTCGATAAGTGTGATAATTCCTAAAGGAGTAACTCCTTCCGAGTCTACCTCACTACACTTCTGTGTTTGTGAATTAAGCCAGTACCAAACCAAAGAAAAGAAGGAAGTAGAAACCAAAATGTTAAGATGTTTATGTGAAGTGTACCAGCTTTAGCTTGCGCAGCGACCCTTCCGGCGTCCTGCATCTGGATCTTTAGGAGCTCCATCGGCGTGGTGATGACGATTTGGCACGCCCCTGCTGACCCGCCGGCTATCATCTGCCGAACCGCTGGAAGGGACCTGGTGGTACCATTCGGTGCCTTCATAAGATCTCAAATTGCAAAGTATTTTAGTTAGTAAGTTTTTCTTTAAGCAAGGTATCTCCCCTCTTGTGTGAAAGAGGGTATCACGTTGTACTCTCACGTTATCAAAAACTATCATCGTTATCATTCGAGATTATGCATTTTTGCAAACTCGTTTCAGATCAACCACTATGTTATTTACGATGAAAAAATCTCCGATATGTCTATCGTTCGATCGTTACGTAACGAAGGTGACCGTCAGTAATGGGAAATATCACGCTATGGCATTCGATTGGTTTTTTTTTCATAAACTGTGCTTTTATGATCCATTGATGTTGGAAGAAAGTTGAATAATGAAGACAACATTCCGTGGTATACATGGAGAAGCCTACCTATAAGTTTTTTTAGAATATCGCCAACCTTTTGTTCAAAACAACAGAGTGATTGCTAAAACCTCGTGTGTATAAAGCTAATTTCTATTTCTACTAAGTTTCAACTTGATACACCTAATCTATTGAACATAATTGTTTCGCTGAACACCAATTCATAAAAGTTTCGATGTGCTAATTTTGGTTCAGAATTGTAAAAAGATTTCACCTTAGAGCGATGCCACATTGCGTTGACGCAACGCTATTGTTTCAACGCACCGAGTGCGACAATGGGTTGTCGCAACGTAACGTAACCGAATTTCGCATTGCATCGCCCCTATCCGCTTCGGATCCTGGCCTCTTGTCCGATGTCGCTGTCACCGTGCGCCGTTTCAACGCACTATGTGTCGTTGAGTCCTCAATTTTATATGTAATACAATGGAGCGTCACCTTTACGGCGTCGCAACGCCGACGCAACGCATCGTGTGTCATCGCTCTTACTGAGCTGTGTGTGGCACGTAGAATTGTATAACAATTTACGGGTAGGTATAATAAAGAATCACTCACCCATCAGGGTGCGTGAGGTAGTAGCGGAACATGTCATTGGCAGCCAACTTAATAGCCTTCTCCGGCGTGATGAGCAAGATGTTAACAGCCGATCCGCGATACATGCCGAAGTATCCTTCCGCCGCCATTGTTTTCCGGAAACAATCCAACCTGTGCAGATAATACAATGCCTATAACTAAGACCGAAGTTGTGTTTTGTCATTGTAATGATATTTCAGGGTCTAAAAGTTAAAGTTACTGTTACTGTGAAAGAATCTTTAAATCAAGTCATAACACCCGATTTTTAAAGAAGCGCAACTGTAATCAAGAAGGAGAGTTGCTTTTCAAGCGACTTCAAAAAAAGAAGGAGATTCTCATTTCGGTTATATTTTTTTTGTGTATGTAACGTGATTTCTCTAACATTTCTGAACCGATTTCCACGATTCTTTTTTTGGCAGAAAATGTGTACGTCAGTAGTGGTACCATTCAAGTTTGAAGAATATATTCCACCTCTAATGGTGACAAATTAGGGGATGAATCCGGTTAATTTCACCCACATTATATTATATAGATATTAATAAAATTTGGCAAATAGACATAATTACACAAAGTTTTGATCAGTTTTTTTTTAAGTTATATTTATTACAGTACTACCTACCGTACCTCATTATCCAAATGAACCCACCCTGCTCGTGTACCACGTGTTTCTCAGACGCCTCCAAAAACCAGATACATTCGAATAGTGAACGAACGTTATATGGAAGCAGTAGATAAATTTGCTATGTCGCAAATGACGCAAGTCCCGCTCATCCTGATTCTATAGGTAATTTGTATATTTAAATTATAAGTTGTTATGGCAACAAGTTCTTCGTCTTTAATTTCAAGCTAGCGCATGCGTCTGATAAAAATGAAGCGTGGAAGTCGTTAGATAAACGACAAATATATATAACATTTCTAATTTCTAGCTAATGTTCTCAATACTCAATATATTTATTGTATTCATATGGTACATGTCTTAAAATTAAAATATTGTTACACATATGACCACTGTACTAGAGATAACAGTAAGAGCAGAGGTAGGCCGCGGTTTAAATTGTTAGTCACTAAAATTGCATTATCAAATATAATGAAAGGGCTGTGAAAGTTTGAATTTAATTATGTAATTCAATTAAAAATTAAAAAAAAACACAGTATAACTTTATAATATAATTAAAGATTTATTTATTATTCTATTATAATCTTATTTTTTGTTTTAACATTAAAATATTACTCTTAAATTGTAGTAATATTTATTAATTAGGCATAATTTCAATTTATTAACAAAGGCCGAACATTTTTCTTCGTTCTTAATATATCTCTCCTTCAAAATCCGTATTTTTAACCAAAAATAGACCCATAAAGTCTTCTTTTCAATATTAAAATGTACGCAATGGAAGACATTTCATTGTACGCTAGCGTTCCCCATGAAAACACTATAAAAAAACGGTTCAGAATTTTATGAATCTTTTTTTGAATACATTATTACATTGCAAAGTAATATGTTTTCGACGTTGCCACAATATACCTAATATTTGTAACATTCGGTACGCCTTCTGTACTGTACATAAAAATTATATCAGCGGCTAAGAATGAGAAGTCAAAGCTTATCTCCTCTATCGCAATACGAACGCCGCTCATAATATAACTCCTATTAATGAGTTCTATGTACCTACTACCTTAACATAAATGTGTGAATATTTCTAACTCTGCATGTGGTAACGGAGTGTATCTATCTGAATATTAATTTGTTAATTAATAAGTTCATTTGTTTGTTGCGTTTCATTCGTGTTAAATTGACATGAAAGTAATATTGTACTTAGAACAAAAATTTAATGTGGGTTTCACCACTATTGCGCTGATAGCTGATAGAATTTGTTACGAAACGTAGACTGACCGGATCATTTCAGCGTAAGCCGGGTACTCATTACCGAGCTATTTGTTAAGCTATAAGTTATTTGAGGTGTAATATTCTGGTAAACAAATCGAATTTTACCTACGATCCCTTCAAATAAATTTAGATACTTACATGCTTTTGTATTGCTTCTCGCCATTGGGGCCGATGGTTTGGTTTTGCAGACGAGTTTTGACCAGGTCCAACGGGAAGACCACTGAGACCCCTACTATGCCTGCTATGCCGCCGTTGATGATCTTCGGCAGTAAGCTGTTAAGGAAACGAACTATTTGAATGACTGATAAATGATAATCTAACTAAATACTTACGTATAGCAGATCGAATGGGTTAATTTAGTGTGTGACGATGCGACCTTGTTCATCGTCATCCTACCTTTTTATCACCCTTTTCTCTGGTTCCTGGCCATTTACTTTCCAAATTTTGAATCATTCTTTTTGCATCGTCATTCTCACTTTTCAACAAATTCTCGAAGAGTGAGGACGTGCGGATAGATCCATCACGTTAACCTCAGGTAATCTAACTGTTTTAAAGCATAATATATGTGTACAGGCCCTTTTGGAGTAAATGTCAGGTTTGTTAATGCGTAGTAAGAGAGTGTTTTATACTGTGTTGTACCTGTTATTATATTTATTTTTGTCACAGCATGTTCCCTTTCCTTTCCTCTTGTTTACCTTTTCTTCTGACTATACAATAATTTTAATTCCTATTGGCGGCTTGACGATGAACTTTCTCATTTATGCTTAGATATTACATAGGTTTAGAGCGGCATAAAGTGTAAAATACTGCTATTCTCGCATTATGTCGCGCTTTATGTCGCTCTCGCGCAAGTCGTGCTAGCCCTACAAGTGACAGGACGAACAAGTGGTGCACCCGGTGGTAACCGACATGCCTACGCCTGTCCATAGCAGCACCACTCAGAGCCTTGAATCGCAAAAATCAGAGGGGGCACTGACTGACCTTGAAACATAAGTTGACAAGTCTCATGTGTCTGCAAGTTCACCAACACCCTTACCCCTTAAAACCGGACAGCATTACTGATTGGCGGCAGAAATAGATAAGATACTTTCCTGGACAAACTCTTTCACAAGGAGCTCTACTGCTACTAAAGCATATCTACTACATTTACATATATTTATATATATATGATTCCACCGGCAAAAACGCACTGTGCAAACTGCAAACAGTTAAGGTATCATATTCTTCATGACAGAAAACTGTTCCTTAAGTGACAGCAGAGTAGTTCAAAAAATAAATAAAGTCATATCTTAGAATAACACTTCAGTTTGAGAATATTATAACTAGAATAATCCATTTGAATAAGTACCTTTATTATACAATCACGTAGATGGATTGTGTCAATTTCATAAACAGTCAAATAATTTATGGCAACGATCTCCGATAAGGATTAGGATATTATGATTTCTTGGACCTTATCTTCGGTTATTTCTAATCTATTGCCCCGGAAAAGAACCCATCCATGTGTATCTTAAAAAGCCACGATGTTTTCTTTATTGACATATTAAGCCAACAGGAAAACATTCTTATTGATCTTAATTGCATTGTTTGTGCACAAAACATCAAATTTATTTTCAAACACATATGCCTGACAGAAATTATTTTGAAAACTATCTTCTTACATAGACAACTAAGTTAAAACTGCAATGCGATGTTTGCACTACAACTAATAAAAGAACTCTCTCATTTACATAAATTATAGTTTAAATAATATACAAGGTTATGCTACTGAATAAATTAGACAAAAATCTCTTAGTATATTTCTATTTAGGTACATAGTCGCTTATTACTACATTTTATGGTACACATGGATACAATATATTATAGATAGATACAATACATTGACTGTACATAAAGTGCCATTATTTGAAAAATATATATGAACGACGTCATAAGGTTCAAATTGCAAAAGATCATTTTGACAGTTAGTATGCACCTCGCTTTGGCCCGTTATATTAAAAACACAAGGTGGTATTTTTAGTGCAGATTATCACCATTACCATATTATTATACATCACGTAATGTTTGGCTACATATCATCTATAATAAAGACATGGAATACATCAATTGAACTAAATTGATGTCACCGCATATATACACATTTAAAGACTGTAGTGTGAATGTTATTCAGATGTCTGTGTGAATTGATATAACCTCTATTTCATTATACATATTAAATACGATGTTCACATAAAAAATGTGTGGTAACAATAAGTAAATTCACTGAAAATAAAAGTACATAATATGTCTTCCAGAAATAAGTATACCACTAAAAACCAAAAGACATATTTATGTATTTGGTTGAGCTTTATCTAATGTAATGCTGTGCTGAATTTTGGCCATTAATCTGATGAACTACAGTATCCATTCTTTTTTATGTCACTTTTTAATGATAACCATTTAAGACAAACATACAATTAACTCTATTTTGTAACGAATAGTAAAAGAAGAAAATAATTCTACATACAGGAGAATAGTAATGGAAAAAAAATATTTTCTGGATTATATCAATATCATTTTCAAATTGTTTCTAACATAAAAACATGAAAAACTTTATTTCTCTGCAAAAACTTTGCTTTTGTAGTCAGGGCACCGAAAAGTTAAAATTGTTTCTCTTTATTTGAAGACAAAAAGGGTACCATTAAATTATTATAACCAGTATTTTAACTAAAATTCCACAAATTGGTGACAAAGAAATGTGTACAATTGCGAGATTAGATAAATACCATAATTGCAAAGTTTTCAGAGTATGTATTCTGTTCTAGAATACATACTGCTCCATTAAATAGAAACCAAAACTGTCAAACCAGAAACAGAACCTTTTTGAAAATTAGTTACATAGTGCCAACAAATTCTCATTAATTAATAAATACCTACCGTCAGTCATACCAGGTGCATGATGTTTGAAATACTACTACAATTATTAGGCTGATAAAAACATGAGTTTATAAACAAGAGTTTGTATTTATAGGTAACATGAGTTGCACCAGTGTGCAGATGTATTTTGATAGAATAATTTTCAGATGAAAGAAATGGCGTATCTGCTCTAATAATATAATTATCTCATTTTTGCAAGGACCTTACTGTACTGCAACATGTCATTCGTAAAATGGTATATTCTTTATCATGTCTTATTATTCCTTATCATCATTGTTATTAAATGCTTATTTCTGCAATATTAATACATTTTTAGATAAAATGTACAACTCATTTGTCTTTATTTTTCATGAAAATTTAAGCATGAATTTCAAGTAATAATAGCACAACATTGCAATTCTGTCTTAAATTGGCCCTCAAAAGGTTTAAAACTAAATAATATTCTTGTAGATGATGATTTAAAAAAGGATGCAATAAATCTTGAGTACATAATAGAATGTTATACTCACTTAAAGGTTTGAGGTGGAGGAGACTGGTTTTCCTGTACTGCTTTGGCCATTTTTTTTTAAAGTTTCCTGATCTGTTGAATAAAAAGTAAAAGAAATTCAAACATCAATTTTATGGTAGAGATTTATGCTAAACAAATTAAATATCAACAACGAAATCTTATTTTAATTGACACACATGTTCCCCACAAATAATTATTTCCATTATAATTATTTTATATGATCTAAAATTAATTACCGTACGTGAATTTAATTTTGTACAAATTTCAAGTAGGTTCTGTGGTGCACAGCTGTTATCGTCACTGTTCATAAACATCGCTGTTAGATTTCTTTTGAAATAATAGGTCATTATCAGAACATAGCCCAGTGCCCAGTTGCATGACAAAAGTGTAAACAAATTTGGTGTAAACTTAACTTTTAAAAACTTACTTTTGCACAGGAAGAATGTAATTAATTTTTTACGTAACTTTAACGATGACAATACGTACCGGCACTCCAAATATGTCAATTAAATCGTATTGGGACCAAAAACTAACATTATTTGAAACATTCACGTATTGAAGTAATAGTGCACGATTTTATTTCAAAAATATTTTATCAAATTCAAAGCAGACATGTATCGATTAGCTGAGGATTTGTTTGTTTGACACTAACAAAAAGTGTTGCGTACCCAAAAATTTATATCGTAACGAAATGTTGCTAGGTTAATATTTAAATAGGATTGTAGATCCAGTAGTTTAGATCGATAAAAATAAGGATCAAAAACGTACAGTTTACCTGCATCTTTTACTGTTTATATCGTTTTTGTAATTATTATTTCCATGTTTATTTCTCAACGTATTTTTGAAATAACTTCGTATGGAATAAGTAGATTATTAAATTGTTAACATTATAGATATGTGTAGTAGCTGTAATTATGTAACAACATAGCAATACCGTTTAATCATTAAAATTAATACTTTTGAAAACGTACCTTCTATATTTTTCATGTTAACTTTCTTTATTATTTTACTAAAAATCATCGAAAATCATAAGATTTGAAGAATTTTTATTGAGGATTTGATTAAGTAATGAAGAGTGATTAAGTAATTAAGTAATAAGTAAGAAAGACGTATCTTACTATCAAACCAACACTTTATCTTGTTAACCGACTTAAAAAAAGAAGTTCTCATTTCGACTGTATTTTTTTGTGCGCATGTGTGTGTGTGTGTGTGTGTGTGTGTGTGTGTGTGTGTGTGTGTGT
>NW_020653492.1:7118257-7122662 GCF_003589595.1 Hyposmocoma kahamanoa | reverse complement strand
GGAGTTGTTCCGCAGGTCTATCTCCTGGAACGTCACGGTCCGTGCCACCCTTTCGATCTCGCGGGGAACTTCGGGTTCGGGGTGCGGACCGCGCGAAACATGACGGGGACGTACGTCCAGAATGGTCGGCAGCGTGTCGAGTGCCGGCAGCGCGGCGAGCAGATTGCCGGAGAGGTCGAGGTGCAGGTGCTCGGCCTCGAGCAGCACGCCGCGCAAAGCGGGCGGTGCGGAGAGACCGGCGGCGACGCAGCGCACTAGCGTAGTGTTAGTCGCGGGCCGCCAGCCGCAGTCGCAGCCCGTCGGGCAGTCCGAGATCGTAGTCAGACTGCACTCCTGCAACGGACGACCGTTCGTACACGCGGTGGCGGCGTGGCCCGAAGACGAGTCGGACGATGAGAAGCGAGACTCGCTACGCACCCAGTCGTCGAGTCGCAGCGCGTCGAGGTCCGTCGGCTCGGGCGCGGCGCAGCGGAGCTGAGAGAACTTAGCGGGCAGGCGAGACGCGCGCCGAGCCTTCTCGAACCAGTACATAGAACAGTTGCATGACAGCACCGAGTCCACTATTATTTTGACCTGTTTAAACCCAACAACAATACTTCAACCGCTAATCTAGAGACAAAGTGACATATTAACCGCGCGTTGATCCTTAGTACCTACTTATTTTTAGCTTAATATTTGGAACAAAATCAAACCGGCAAAGTGTTTATTGAACCTGTTCTCAAACCTCGGGTGGCTCCAAACGACGCTCGAGGGTTTGAAGTTCGGAGGGGTACAGCACGATGGTCTCGATCGGGTTGCCGGATAGGTCGATGGTAACGTTGTGTTGCAGCCACTTAAGATCATCCAGCAGCAGCTCGGTGACGTTGTTATCAGCAAAATGTAGCACACGCAGCGCGGGCATTCCATGACGCCAGTCATCGCATAACCGCGTCGCGTTTGTACCATTCAGCTGCAGAACGCTCAGGCCTTGTAGCTCCCACAGTACGGACCGCGCTACAAATGACAATTCTGTTTATTTAACTCATCGCTCATCGCTAGTATTATATTGTAAGGTTCGCAAATGACAATAACACGCCTACCGTACGATTGTCGCTCGGAGAGAGAGCGCGGACACAGGTCTCCGAGGGGGTTGAAGGCGAGTGAGAGCATGTGAAGTGACTCGTGTAACGCTTGCAGTGCGACCAGCGCCGTACCATGCGCCAGCGAATTATACGACACGTTCAACACCGATAATCGTGTGCCCTTGAACACACCACTGCAAATCAAAAGTAATGTTTTATTGGTAGTGTGTAAAATTTTCTCGCGATTTAATATGCGCTTATGAAATCGTGTCTTGAGAGAAAAAGTAACATTTGTCCATTATTACCTGGACAGCGCGACAAGGTTATTGTGCGAGAGGTCAAGTCGCTGCAAGCGTGGTACTGCGGCAAACATGTGTTCGGGCAGCACCTTCAAGCGATTGCCCTTTAGAACAAGAATGTGTAAATTTCCTGCAATTAAACAGATAACATAGCTACATTACGTTCTGCAGTTCTGGTAGAAACTAGTAAACTTTTGTGGGTTCACTTACTCGAACGATAATCGACGTCGCCGAATAAATCAGCCGGAAGTTCTATAAGGCCGTTATTCGAGAGGTTGACTATGTAGAGGTTAAAGTTTTCAGAGAACAGTTGTGCGGGCAGGTGGAGCAGCGCGGGGCATCCAGTCAATTCGAAGCGAAGGAGGGCGGTTGCGCCCCGCAGTGCATCGGTCGCGATGTTGTGTAATTGCCGCAGCTGCGTTACCTGCAGAACCTGCAGTGCGGTACAATCGCGCAGCCAGTCGCGTGGCAGCTCCTCCACCGTGGCAGTGTACAACCATAGGCGCCGTACCGCACCGCATCCGTCCACGGAGACATTCTCAGCATTACTACAATGTACCCAAGAAGAAATGATTTAAGACACATTGAGCCAACAGCGTCTAGATTCAAAAATTAAAAGGGACAACCAGTAACACGTACAAAAACGTAACATTCTCCATGGTGGATTTTTTGGAGAGCAGCGACTGACGGAGCGGCGCTGTGACGTAGGCCCGGCGCAGCGCAGTGGCAGCGGATAGTGTCGGTGTGGCGTGCAGCTGCATGTCGGTGAGGCGTAACGTCTGTAGCCGTTGAAGGCGTTGGAATGCAGCTGCGCAGCCGTCCTCACACTTCAGCGTAGCGTCTATGATCTCCAGCTCCTCAAGTTGCTGCGGCAACGCTAGCAGCGTGTCTAGCGTTAGCGCTACTCCCAGCAGCTTCAAAACGCGAAGTGATTTGTCGAACGGGGACAAGAAATCTGAGTCAACGTGAACCTTCGGTTCCGTGTAGCCATGCGTGTGGCGCACCTGCAATGCGCGCAGTTGCGGCAGATTTGTGAAGTGCGCCCGTGACAGGTTGGTCACGGGCAGGTCAGCCAGCGTTAGGTTGATCCTCGGTGTGACGTTGAGCTTGTGCAATATCGCCGCGTACCCTTCCAGTGGTGGCGCGCAACCCAGAAAGTGGGCGCGCTCAACGTTGCGCTCGCAGTCGAATTGCGGCAGCGAGACTCCGTCGAGACTCACTCCCTGTATGCACTTCAGCGATACGTACTCCTCGTCGATCAATATTTCCACCTCCACTTCTTTTTCCGTGCCTATTAACATTAACATGGTAAGTGCAGTTAGCTGTGGTAATGACCGATGTTTCTAATGAAATAAATATTTTAATATATATATATATACATATATATATTAAATATATATAAAAATTATATATATATATATATACGGCGGTTTAGAAATGAAAATTTTAGTCAATGTCAAAGTCAAATAATAATTTATTCCATTGCCATTTATTTAAGCTACTGCTCATTCGCTACGCTGACTTCTCTGAGAAGAACGAGCAAGAAACTCTAGAGACGGCTCTTTTCAATAAACTTAAATGCTATGTAATTCACTTTGAATCATATTCGTGTGGAGTCTAGACTCATGTCGCCTTTCCATACATCTAGGAACACCAGTCAGTTTATTGCGTGTACTGAATATTTATACACATAGTTAAGTAAGTTTTTAAGTTATAAAACTTCTATACACTTAACTGCGGAAATGTATCGCGAATGATATAATTTTAATTAGAATGCAGTTCACGGCTATTTCATAATAAAACAAGAATGTCTGCCGGCGCGGTTTTCCCCGGCTGCCTATTCTCCACATTACACAGTTGGCTATAGACATGGTAACTCCGGAGTCAAAGATTCAAATGATCCAATCCCGCTAGCGGATTCGATTCCCTTATTGAAACCGACGCAATGTTACCGTCTCCGCGGAGTTATGCATCCGGGTTGGGTTTGGTACATTCGGATCGCAACTCTTCTCGGTTCCTTTTGGATGGGTTTGGTTGGTTTGTTTGTTGTTGTTCCTTCCTTTTTTTTTATTGTGACTTGGCAAAATGACTGCACCGCGCATGATGGAAAGGGCGAATACAGTCCAGAGATGAGAGGGTAAGGGTGTGTTCCCATTATGTCCTGACGACAAATGGTCGTGTAGTTTAAGGTGTCGTGGTTTGTATATTTAAACGAAGTTGTTCACGCATAGAACAACACGATTAACTTCACGACTCTTTTGACGTTACGACGACAGTCTGTCGTGACAATGGGAAGACCTAGAATGACAGTAGTTTGACGATAATTAAAACGACACCATAAAAATGTGACGACAGGTAATCGCAGCTTCAAACGATTTGTCGTGCAAACGATAAGGCGCCTGCCGTGAACCGATAAATTGTCGCCACGATCTAGTGGGAACAGCTAGACACGATAGTCGTTCAACGATAAAATAAACGTCCACGACACAGTAACGACAGATAGTCGTGATATGGGAACAGGATAACCGCGACAGTCGTCTAACGATAAATAAAAATTTACGACACAATGGGAACGCACCCTTAGCGGGAGATCATGAGTAGATGTTAGAGTGAGACACTATTCGCTAGATTGTATGGCAAGGAAATGACAAATGAAAGAAATAAATATAATTTTATACTACATATAACACTGTGCTGCAGCTTAGAGGATGGAAAAATTAGTTTCCATAGTCTAAGTGCTGCAGGCAATTTTCCCTCTTGCATTCTCGGTCGTTCGTTCGTAAGTATAGTAATAGCTCATATGACCATTACGCAATTCATAGTATTGATTGCTCGCACCTTTTTTCTAACTACGGTATAATTTTGTATTTGTTTGTTTACGTCTGAGTTTTTTGAAACATATTGTAATTACCACAGACCACATATTTTTTCCGTGGTAATTACAATTTGCTATAGTTTAAATGAAACGCGCCTCGGTTTTAGTCTATGTTTTATTTTTATAAATAAATAAATAAATAAATAAATAAATAAATAAATAAATAAATA
>NW_020653492.1:7094242-7118247 GCF_003589595.1 Hyposmocoma kahamanoa | reverse complement strand
ATAAATAAATAAATAAATAAATAAATAAATAAATAAATAAATAAATATATAACACACACACTCAACATAGCCCCGCACTAGGGAAACCCTGTGTCGCGGGTGCCATGGACAAACACATAGACAACCACAAATTACACCCAAACTCACGAGAGAAATAAATGTAAGGCATACAAACATTTCTCCCGGCCCGGGAATCGAACCTGGGACCTCTGCGTGGCAGTCCGGCATGGTAACCGTTCGGCCACGGAGGCAGTTAATATATATGTTTCATGTAATACATTTATAAGTTTGTGTAAATATATTAGACGAATTTTGATTGTGGACTACTGGGTTTGTGTTATGTTCAGACGGACAAATAAACATAAAATCGATGCGGAAGAAACGAAGTTTCATTTGGGAACGTTTTAACCAGAATGTCATGTATTAATTACTTAGTATAAAAAATAATGCGATGGGAATTCACTCAGCCCGCGTCAACCAAATTCCAGGTCCTCCTGTGCAGAGTTCGCAAACATCCGCCTCCAAAGAATCAACATGGGCTAAGTTCGAGGATTGTAAGTGCTGAAGTTTGTCTTCTCTGTCTATTTAAAAGCGTTAAATCGCACCAACACGAGATTAACTAAAATACCTATTAAATTTGTATTGAATTTATATTCAATCAATAAAATATATATAAATCAAAATCAAAGTTAATAAATAAAATCAAATTGTTGTGACATTACTCCACGAGTTTCTTATAATTATTAATACATAGATCGAACACTTAGAAATAATTCCTTTGATCCTGCCGGATTAAAACCGACGTCTTTTAGCTAACCGTGCCCGACGCTATGCCAACTAAGGCACGGAACGAACCAGCGGACCTCACGAAATTTTCTATGTGCTTGTTGATGGTTTTCAACGACTTTTTAGCCGTAGCGCCATCTACGAGAAATCTATGAAAGTGTTCGATCTTTGTATTAATAATTACTGTTGCTGTGCATAGCCGTCATAAGAATACTTCTATTTTTATTTTTTTTTACTTTATTTATTACTACCTTTGTTTGTTTTTTCCTTTTTTTTTGTTCCCCGGGAGGATGTTCGGGACTCCGTTTTAAATAGTTTGAACCAGTGCCACTTTTATTTTTTATCCTTCTTTTTTGTTTCTTAGTATAGTTTTTTTTTCGTTTCTTTGAGAGAGCAGATAATTTTCCTTATTGAAAATAAATACATGGCTATTTAAGCAACCAAGCCCTTTTCAAATGATTTAAATACAGCCCAATCACTTGTTCCCTGAACGTTATAACTTGGTCCTTTTCAAGGCGAGAGTGAATAGGCCTTATTTAGGTGTGGATGCTCCATCGTCGACCTCATCGTCACTTTCCATCAGGTGAGATGGAGGTCAAGTGCACACTTACATTTGAATAAAAAATCGTCCGGACTAGGACAAACCATTTCCGCTACCTTTGCAAAGGCTACCAAATGCTTAGTATCCTGAGGCTTTCCTTCTGCGCCGGCAATTATACAGGGGAGTACAGTACTCGGTAGCGGAAAAAACCAAAGGTCTTAAGGCGCGTTACCACGACCCTTAAAAAAATAATTTTATGTACCATTTTTTGTCTCAAAATTTAAATTTTATAACGTATTTTTTTTATTATAATTATTTCAATTTTCGGATTTCTTTGTTTGATTTTCTACCCTCACAGGGACAATAAAACACGGAATCGAACCCGGTACAAAATTTGTCAGAAAATTCAAGAAAAAACTGTCATAACGTTGGAAACTCACGTGATCCTCCACGTAAAGTGTAAACGAGACTTAAGAAGACCTAATTTGTGCTTCGTTCAAAAGAAAATGCTAACAACGCGATAAACTTTAAACTTTTTTTGAAGTATTAAAAACTGTGTTATAAACGTTCTACAATATCTGAGACATTGTGATCTGCATTTTATACGTTTTTTATGACATCACGAGCCAGTTGGCGTGTTTGCAACGGTGTTGGACTCTAGTAGTTGGGCCCCAGACTCGTGTCTGCGCTAACATCAACTTAGCGAAACTTTGTTTTCTTTTCGTTTGTCTTACGATTATTGGGATCATCAACTGCAAGAGCTGTTAAAGATACCACCAGTACAGCTCACTACTGCATTTACTAGTACCTGAATTCCCCCACAGATGGCGCCTAAGGTAACATGTGCTGGCTGTCTAAGCACAATTACGAGTCATGAATACTTTAAATGTTGCTCGTGTAATAAGGCATATGATCTTGCCTGTGCTTGTATTACCACACAAAAATTTAATACGATGACAAGGGATCAGAGAGGTAAGTGGCTCTGTCAAGAGTGCAAGAGTAAGAAGCCAAAAACGAGTAATGTGAATACGCCGGTGCGCTCTTTGAGGGAGTACGACGATGATGCTACGGCTGCTGCTGCCATTGAGTCTGAAAAAAATACTATACCAGACAACATTACCGTGCGAAGGCCAGGTCGCAGTACGGGTGATATTGGGCGTGATGAATTGGTTGAAGCAATATCTGAACGTGTTCTCGACTCTATCCGGTTAGAACTGCCATCCATCTTTTCGCGTGTATTGAGCAAAGAGCTTTCCACCATCAAGACTGATGTTCAGGAGCTTCGTAAGTCAGTGGAGTTCATCAGCGGAGCACATGATGACCTAAAACTCTCCATTGATACATTGATCAAGGATAATGCTCATCTAAAAGGCGCAAACCAGCTATTGCAAACCACGGTTCACGATCTGGAAGGAAGATTAAATAGCCTGGAACAGCACTTAAGAGAGAATAATTTAGAATTGCATGGTGTCCCTGAATTTCGTTCGGAGAATTTGTCTACCGTATTGCATCAATGTGCGCAATTTACTGGGCACAAATTAAATGATGGAGACGTAGTTAGCTGTGTGAGAGTTGCAAAACTTAATAAGGACAGCAAACTGCCTAAGACTATTGTGGCTAAATTTAAGAGTGTCCGGAGTCGTGACGAATTCTATTCAGCTGTGTACCGCTACAACAAAGCCAACCCTAATGACAAACTGAATACGAATCATTTGGGCGTAGCGGGTGAGAAAAAGCCTATTTATGTCTGTGAGCACTTGTCCCCATTCTATAAGACCCTTCATGCAGCTGCGAGGAAAAAAGCAAAGGAGACTGGGTACAAGTTCGTATGGGTACGCAATGGACGCATTTTCGTTAGAAAGGACCCCAACTCTTCGTACATCCACATCAAGAACCAGGAAAGTCTTGCACTTATTCGTTAAGGTGGGATTGTTTAAAGTTTTTACGCATTGTACCAGGTTCATTGAATTGTAATTAATGAAATGGCTATCTCTGTCTATTACCAAAATGTGCGAGGATTAAAAACCAAAACGAATGATAATTACAATTCATTTCTATTTAGTAATTTTGATATAGTGTGTATGGCGGAAACGTGGCTAAATAATAGTATTATTTCTTCGGAGCTGTTTGATGACAGATACTGTGTGGTGCGCAGAGACAGATGTAATAGATTTTTTAAACGCTTCAATAAACAGGATGGAGGGGGGATATTGATGGCGATCTCTAAAAATCTTAATTTTATCAATAGGACAGATTGGCAGTCTGATCTGGTGGAGGATTTATGGATACAAATAACGAATAGTAAAAAAGAATTAACTATTAATATATGCATTGTTTATTTACCGGATTATTTACCTATAGAACTTTATCAAGATTTTGTAACTAATTGTAAACGAATACTACATTCCTATCCATACGATAAAACAATTATTCTTGGTGATTTCAATTTGGGGGAGGTTGTGTGGTCTAATGATAAGAGTCACATAATAAAGCATAATTGCGACAAATCGAAAGCCCTTTCCGACTTATTTCAGTTTGTAGACGTGACACAACTTAACACTATATTAAATCATAACCAAAGACTTCTTGACTTAGCAATCACAAATAGCCCGGAACTCTTCTCACTTATCAGCACCCCAGCCCTAAGCCGTCTGGATGCACATCATCCTTCCTTTGAGGTAACATTCGTTGTTCAGGCATCTTTATTAGACATTAACAGATCAGTATGTAACAGACTTTGCTTCTATAAAACTGACATAGAAGGTTGTATGAGTGAATTAGCGATGGTTGACTGGGATCATTTGGCATCTATTCATAACTGTGACGACTTTCTGCACGCGTTCTATAATATTGTGCATGAGACTATTGAAAAATACACACCTAGGATCAGGACTAAAACAACAAGATATCCGGTTTGGTTTTCAAGGGGTTTGATTGTGTTAATTAAAAACAAGCAAAAGTACCACAATCGCTTCAAGCGGTACGGCAACCCCCGCGATTACGATACATTTTCAATGTTAAGGTTGAGGGTAAAAGCCGTACTGGAGCAATGTCTAAGAGTCTACATTGAGCGTATTGAGAGTGATCTGTCTGTGAACATCAAGGCGTTCTGGCGTTACACTAGAGGTAAGAGAGTAACTAACAGCTACCCCAAGCTGATGCGATACAATGATCGTAGAGCAGAGAATGGTAGTGACATTGTAAATCTTTTTGCCGATTACTTCTCGTCTGTGTATGGGGCCCAAAATAATGTCACATATACCCCTGAATTTCCACACTGTAACTTGTCAACATTCAACATTACTCTATCTTCTGATATTGTCCTGAAACAGCTCAAGCATGTCGATTTGTCTAAGGGTCCCGGTCCTGATGGTATTCCACCAGTTTTTATTTGTCTCTGCGCTTCAGTTCTTGTCAAACCGCTAACAATCATCTATAATATGTCCTTGTCGAGTGGTGTGTTTCCCTCATTGTGGAAGATTGCAAAGATTACACCGGTTCATAAGTCTGGCGACAGAGCCGATGTTACTAATTACAGGCCCATTTGTATATTGAGTTGGTTTGCTAAAATATTTGAAAGTCTAGTGTACACTCACCTCTATAGCCACTTCAAGCATTTACTAAGTCCAAATCAGCACGGATTCATTTCTGGTCGCTCGACATGTTCAAATTTACTTTCTTACGTAACTTACCTTTGTGACGCATTTAATGATAAGTGCCAGGTTGACGCTATTTACTTAGATTTCTCTAAAGCTTTTGACCGTGTCAATCATATGGTACTACTGTCAAAGTTGGATCATCTTGGTTTTCACGGAAGTCTCCATCGCTGGATCTCATCGTACCTTATGAATCGCTCTCAACTAGTAGCCCTCAGTGGATTTGAGTCTGTTCCGTTTCTTGCACTGTCTGGTGTGCCTCAAGGATCAAATCTCGGCCCTCTATTATTCTTAACTTTCGTTAATGATCTTTTGGGTTTGATTCGATGTGAATGTTTGGCATACGCAGACGACGTTAAGATTTTTCACCGTATTTACGATATGAATGATTGTTTGACTCTGCAGTCCAATCTTGACACAATTGAAAATTGGTGTAATCATAACTACATGGCCCTTAATGCGAAGAAATGCCAAGTTATCACTTTCACCAAAAACAAGAAGCCATTAAATTATGCTTACGGTGTTGGCGGTGGTGTGTTGGATCGTGTGAACGTTGTGCGCGACTTGGGCGTCATGTTTGATTCGGTTCTTTCTTTTAGACCCCATTACGACCATATATGTAATAATGCAAATCGTTTATTATCTTTTCTCCTACGTAATACTAAGCCATTTCGTAATGCCACCTCTTTAATAATATTGTACAATGCCTTGGTTAGAAGTATCCTGGAATACTGCTCGCCTATCTGGTACCCTATGTATGATATCCATGTTGATAGAATAGAGTCTATACAACGTAGATTTGCAAGATGTCTCAGTTCAAAATACGGACTTCGGCGTAAGCTGCCCAATTACTCTGAACGATTGTGTAGGTTTAAGATGATGAGTCTTGAAGATCGCAGACGGGTCTCCGACTTATGCACTCTGCACAGAATTGTAAACTCTACCATGGATTCTCAGCTGATTGAACATCTAAAATTTAGGGTGCCAACTCGGTCTGTGCGTATTCCACAGTTGTTTAGCTTGCCACCTACGAGGAACAACGTTTCACAAAATGGGCCGTTATATAGAATATGTCGATTATACAATGACTTATGTTCCCGCCATGACATATTTTCAAATAGTATTATGTCATTCAAAGCTGCAATGTATTCAAGTTGTAACAGAAATTAGTGTTTATGTTCATTTGGCACTGCTTTTAATATTTGTTGAAATAGTATTTGTTTGAAATATAAATATAAATACATAAATATAACTATATAAATAAATATATATTGTATGTATATTATACCTATGAATATTATACCTGTTTGTTAAAAATATAAATATTTAGGAAAGTTGTGTATAACTATTATTGGATATTAGATTTAAAGTGTTATGTGTTTTTTCTTGTTAATAAGTATTGTTTGTGATCTAATGTCTGTTGTTGTACCAAATAAAATAAAATAAATAAAATAAAAATAAATAAAATATTTGTGGAGCATTATTCGATACATTTATAAATGTGTTTTCATGTGGTAGTCAATCTATTAATCAAAATCTATTAATTGATACTAGAAACATGAATGGTGCAAGAAATTAAAAATTAGTTTTTGGGAGTTAAAGTACTTTTATAATAATATTTATTATTATTATTATAAGCCAAGGTTACTAGTATAAAATAGGCGCAAAATAGGCGCTTTGTCGTCGAGTTGCGGATACCAGCCCGTTGCACCAAGTACCAAGTACCAAGTACCAAGTACCAAGTACTAGTATAAAATATAATATTTCAACCACTGTTTTAAATACTTATTAACAAATATTTTATTTAATTACACTATAAACATACAGAACAGGAAAAAACAAGAGGCGAGTAATATAAACATATTTGCAGATTTTTACTTACTCAAAATATTTTCCGGCACAAAGATCCATGGGCACAAACTAATAAAGAATACTCCACTCCAAGTCGACCCGACCCGTGGAAGTCGGAAAAGGCACCTAAGGTTAAAATAAATTAAACTAAGGCAGACATCTGTAATTTCAACGGCGATAAACCCATCCTTTGTCACCTAAACAATTCTGCACTTAGTGAAGATGAATTTTGAATTTTATTTTAATTTATTTTATTGTTTTAAGAAAAAAGTATACATAAATAATGTAAAACACCGTTAAACCCTACTTGGGTTTGTCTCGATGCCATTCAATCCTTGTTACGAACAAACCAATACAAAATATAAAAAAAAATCTTATAAGTAGGTAGACATTGTTTTCATCTTTATTTGGAGGCATACATTTGTACAACAGTGAAGACGGCAAAGTATTTTATTATTCGACTATGTCTAGTGCTGTACTGAGCGAACCGTCCGGAAACCGGTTTGTTAACAAGTGTACAGGTGCCCCAAAAACAAATGTTACACATTAAGTAAAGAAAAAATTTAATTTTAAATGTATATATTTTATAGTATATGTAGTATTTATAAATAATATGTACTATTACTATACGTAAATAGAAATTTTAGGAAAAAATTAGTGTCTGAACATTATGTATCTGTGTGTGTTGAAAAATATCTTTTGAGTATGATTTTGATATTTTTAGTATTGATTTGATCACGTTTTTATTTAGGTAATTGATTAATTTGTTGTGGTACAATATATTCAGATGTTCGTTTACCAATAGTAGTTGTTAAATTTAGACTTTTGCAATATTGTTTTGGTTATTTGTCTTGTAGAATTTGTAGAATTTCAGATCGAAAGTATTGTTCTTTTAAAATTTGGAGTTTAAATTTTTCATGAACAGGGATAATTTTACAATACTTAAATATTTCGTTATCATTGGTTATTTTATTTTTAACATTGTAGGGTAGTATCATTTTCAATAGTCTCAGTTGCAGTCGATATATTGGCTCCAAGTGAGAAGAAAATGTACAGTCATAGTGTTAGCGTATCGTGACATTATATTATTTTATTTTGTTAGAAAACTTACTTTGCGTCATTAAGAATTAGTTTCATCGAAATAAGAAATAAATCGATAACATCATCATCGATATCAACGGAACGGTGACAGGCGGCCGCCATTACGAAAAGCATCTTTGACTAGAACAGACGTGTTTTGTTTTGTTTGGATTTATAGTGAAAGATCTTATAATATAATTTATAATAGTCACTGGAGTCTCATTTCTATGTCTACTTGGAAAACCTTCCAACATATCAGAAGTGGAAGAAGTGCCCTCGTGGTAAACACCGATTGAGGATTAGGGAAGCAGTGATACTATGGCGTAAGTAATGACGAAGTGAACCAATGATACTGATGGATAAACTACTGAATACTTAAATGTAAAGTGAGAGTGTGAGAGCAGATCGGTGCCAAGCGGTGCGTGTGTAAGTGTAAAAGCGAAAAGTGTAAGTGTATCCAAGTTTCTATGGGCAGGCCGTGTCCCGAGGGTGGCAAACGGTAGCTTATATGACTTGAGAATGTTTACATGGGCAGGCTGTGTCCCGCGGGTGGCAAACAGTAGCCATTATATGACTGAAAGGAGTGCAGGCCGTGTCCCGTGTGTGGCAAACGGTAGCGATTATATCGCGCGTTCAAGGCGATACTGTCACTAAGCGAAAGTCTCGCTTTCAAATTTAAACTTATTTACATAAACTTTATACGTATTTTTCCAAAAGTTGACTTTTTCGCTTAGTGACGATATTGATTTCAACATGCGAATGAGTCATAGGAGAGCAGGCCGTGTACCGCGGGGTACAAACGGTAGCTAAGAGCCGTGTTCTTTGTATGGCAAGCTGTATTCAATAATTCATCCAATCGATCGACCGTGTCTCTCGGCTGGCAAACGGAGACTAGAATTGGTGTGCTTCTATGAGCAGGCAGTGTTCTGCGGGTGAGTTGGTATTATATACTTACTTGATTTCAGCTCGTCTACGATAGATGGCATAGTGCATCCAAGTAAGTAAATACTATAGAATAATATAGAATAATAAATACTAAACAATAAATTTAAGATTCTGGCATTTGCTCGGCATCTAAATTGAAATAAATTGAAATGAAAAATGATATCTTACAATTTGGTGTACAAATAAATAATAATGGCTTATGGTATCTATCATAAAAATGTACCAATAATAGCGAACAAATACTTTCATGTAAACTTCTAGAAATTATGGTTTTCATTGGTTAAGATCACTTTATCTTGATTGCGACGTTTTAGGAGTATTTCATATTCGCTCGAGTTTATTGTCCTTATGAGTACTGCTGTGGCTGCCTTAAGACTGTACACGTATGTATATCTGGCGCACCCGAAAGACTTTCGATTCTTTGTGCAGAGCTTATCATTGGAGTTTTACTATTATATTTATATTACATAAATTGATCAGTTAAGAGCATTAATCAGTCGTAATTAATAGTTTAGAGACGTCCATCTGGTTGCTTAGTCTACGAGTTAGTTTTGCGGACCAGAAATCCTTTCACAGAATAATACCAAAGTTTTTAATTATAATATTGTTGTAATACTCGTCAGCAGTCATCAAATAGCATTGCATTTATTTTTACGTGTAAATCTTAGAAGAATAATGCATAGAAACCTAGTCCGCTCACGCTAAGTGAGGCAAATTGAAGCGCTCCCAAAGGGCCTACATGAGCGGGCGGTCCGCCAGTGCTCAAGGTCAACTTGCACCGCGAACAGTTCCAGAATTTTAGCTAAAAATGACGAAATGTGCGGTAAATGAGTGTAAAAATACGTCAGACAAACATAAAATAGATACTAACATCACATTCCACAAGGAAGTAACGCGTTTCAACTTGTATTTTTATATAAATATTCACTAAAACCGAAAATTAACCTACTACTAAAACTAGCATACATGAGTTAGATTTTTGCCTCACTTGTGACAGTTCGTTTGATATGAAACTATCATTCTATGCGTTATTATTCTAAGGTGTAAATGTATTATGTGACAATACTCTGATGTTACTGGGTTGCGAGATAAAAATCTTTAGGACCATAAATAATGGGTTATTTTCTACATTTGTTAATGGGCTATGTGGCATAACACGTATTATGTTATCAAACAGCTATTTGTACTCAATACATCAACAATAATAGTATCGAGTACAAATAGATTATTTACGACGTATTTATTTCTTTGTAAATTATTACTTCGACGAGATCGTATTACTTTTATTAAGTTCTATTTGAGTTGTTTTTAATGCTTTGCACTTACAAATATCTGATTCTAAAATAAAAATTCAAATTGACGACTTCAGTGGCCCAACGACTCGCGCTGTGGGCGCTGGATGAAGAAGTCCCGAATTCGACTCCTGGTAGGACCTTTTTGGCAAAAGAACCTTTCTACATTGATTCTGGTCTGGGTCGTTCTGGCTGGCGCCTGGAATGAGTTCTGTTGTTCTGGAAAGTATTTCTTACTGAGCGGACGTGTCGCGAGTAACTTTTTCTTACGTGTTGATTTTGTGTTTATTCTATTTCGGAACGATGTCGCTGCTTTGCTTAAATCGTTGGCTCAGTGGTGGTCAACAAATCAGTGTGGTCTACAACGCTTGCAGAGGGCATTCCGCACACGCTCTGATACAGATTACGTGCTGTTTTCATTACGCGAGTATAATGATAATATAGAGATAATGAGTTCTTCGAATGTTTCGTGGTATGTGGTGCAGAAACAACAGACGATTGTGATTTTGCCTATTATCTTTTGTGTTAAAGTTGATAAAATGGTCTCTGGTTATAAAGTTTTTGTGTCAATATAGTTCTCAATCTCGTAAGTGGCATAAATTCGAAATATCAGTGATTCCTTAGTGAAACCAGATTGTTTACGAGACATTATTTGGTACAGTCAAGAGCACGTCAATCTTAACTCTTTGGACTTTCGACCGTTCGAAGTGAAACGGAGCAAAAGAGTAACAGAGATAAACAAACTTTTCTCTCACACGAGTCACACTTTTTGTGCTGCACTACGCGTTACTTCTTGTGTGTCGTATGGTGACTGCAAAGCAACAAAGTGTGCGTGGTCGAGTAGTAGTAGTACCTATAGTTGAGCAGGACTGGTTTTATAGTTTTGGCATAACTAAGCGAAAAGTGATAAAAATATACTTTGAGCTAACGTCCTCGTAGTTTTTAACACTTATAAATTTGATAATCTGATAGTTTTGGAAATTGTTTCTAATTTTTAATACTTATCATGTTCTTACAATCTAACTGTTTTTCTTTAACATAATAATAATGTTATGTAATAAAATCAATATTAAAACTTACATTATTTGGATGGTATATGATGTTTGAATGAGAAAAATAATATTGAAAACATATTATTTTAAACTTTCTAATTCAAGAAGAAAAGATGCGTTTAGGAATTATTTCATAGCAAAGTAATGAATAGCTAAAAATATGTTTTCATATCGAATTCTTAGATATATCTATACCTATACAAAAAAAGAATATGCGCATAGTAGACTAAGAATAATTTTGATTTCACTGAGAATAGTGTTAAAACCGGCTTCAGATTGCTAAGGTTGATATTTTTTTTAAAAAAAAAAGAGAGGAATAGCTTTGCTTCATAAGATCAGGAAAGAAATACCATCAATATCAGCAGAAGGTACTTTTAATATCTATCGATTTAAAGGCGTTAAGAGTATTTAGTTTGGGAGTTTCTATTTTGAAAATTAATATATCTATCTTTAAGCGGTATGTAAAGATTACCTTAATTGAGATCATAGTTCAGATGCTACAAACCCGTGGTGCACAAGTACCTAAATGGCTGTAAAATTATATTTACAATTCAATGACATGCTTTGCAATTTTATTATCAAACGTTAATTGAAAAGCTAACTTATGACTTTTGTCTCTTCCAGAGTCGCTGTTTATAATGTTCCGATTCCAAGTCGTTTTTACTATTTCATTTATCACATCATAGCATTCAAATATATTATCATTTCATTGAATGAATTATATTTATTCGTTGAAAATATGGTTTTCAAAAGATGGTACAAATAGGTACACATATTAAGACAACTCTTATATTTACCGATATTAGCATGCCAATCGATGGGCATCTTTATTTTAACAGCTTAATAAAGCTAAAGAAATTCCGATTAATTAATTTATTTATATGCAATTCATAATGGATAGTACTGAGAAACGCATCTCATACAAACAAACTATTAGGGTGTTGCAATATAAAGGTATACATTGACTTATTTAATCTTAGAAAAATAAATATACAACGAAATATTATATTGTAGCTTAATTTTTAAGATTACATATTATAACAGTAGTTACTGTCGTGTCATGAAGATGTCAATAATATAGAAATACTATAAGTATATATATTTTGTTAAATAAGTTAAAAGATCAAATGTATTGAGATTTATGTGTAAAGAAGTCCTTAATGGAGTGGAAACTTTTGTCTCTTAGCCATGACATCACTTTAGTTGCAACAATACGAAGATAAATAATAACGCGTACTCTCTAGCAAAGTCGCTAAAACTGTCACTAGTGTACAGGTCGTTTCATTTCCACCGTGGCCCAATTACTGGATTTCAAAGAATTATTAGTGTTATGACTTTCGACTTAAATTATCAAACTGAATTATACAATTAATGAACATCGTGTTGTACGAAAGGTGTGTTAAAAGTAGTAAACTGACTGCAGTCATCGGACGTTGATTTATTCATAAAGATATTAGGTACGATGTTGGTATAGATGTTGTCTAAACAAGACTTACAACATTGAAAAAGTGAAATGAGCCAGTGGGCTCTTACTTACTTACTTAGACTACGATCTTGTAATAAATTAACAATAATGCCTGAAGTAATACATATATTTATTTGGTTATTCATTTCACCTAAAACCTCGTCTAATCAGTTTATCAGACAATCCGTAAGATGAACGTGAATGATCTCAAGCTTAATATAATAGAAATAATTTGTTAATTTAACAGAAAAAAAAGCATAATAGTACACATGCATTCTGCAATATGCAGAATATCTTTATATGCCGTCAAGAAATAGGTTCACAATGTCTCTACATACTTTAAATTTTATATAATTATATATTTTATTTTATTTTATTTTATTTTATTTTATATATTTTATATAAAAAACTAATGAATTGTTTTGGAATAGAATACGTTTAATTGCCAGAACACAGAAATTATACAAGTCTTAAGTATAAGGGTCCATTGCATTATAATCAACCTGCAAGCAGATGTGCCAATATTATTGGATTTAATGTTTGGTCTCTGTAGTTTCGAATTAATGTACAACATTTGTAAATTATACTATTTATTACTATAGAAGCAATGCGTCAAAAGTCATTGTGTCAATTGTAATTTAAAAGCATGTCCTTGCATCAATTTAATTTCATTTGGTAATTTATCGAAAATAGTTATACACTTGTTGAAGCAGTTATTCTCATAAATCACTTTATTGCAACGGGTTTCGTAAGATTCATAATTTTTGCTTTAGTTTGCCTTTGAATGACTTTACCACGTGTCTTAAAATATTGAGGATGAGAGTCGACAAATACACAGATATCCCTAATGTACACGCGTGGCATAGGCAATATGTTATATATGTTTAGTAATTTCGAACAACAATTTGCAGCTGGTAGAATCACGCACCGCAAATTCTCCGAATAATCTGATGCAGCAGATTTAACGTTCGATTGAATTTGTTCACACACTTTTTAGACAGGCTTTCTTTTGCTCTCGATGTGTTGTTATAGTTCCTCTCTATTGCCGTATTAATTGAAATATTTGTAAATTGAGTTTTGAATAGACTGTTTAATGTCAGGAGATTGAATCCTGTCAATAGAAGCAGCTGTCTGATAGCCAACAATTTGGTAATGTGACAGCAATTCTGTTATCTGCCACTTAGAATAACTTGCAAAATAATGCCTATCTTATGTCAAATAAAGAAGTTAGTAATGTAAAATAAAATTATAAGTATCCACAGAATGGAATTTACTACAAGTCTATAATGAAATGACAAACTATGTAATTACACATGTAAATTTTGTCTCATATTGCTTTCATTTCTTGCGAGGCTCTTACTGAAGGGAATTCCATAATTGGATAACAGTGATTGTTTTGATTAGATTGTTGCGTTCCGGTTCTTTGGGGTGTGGGTGCTGATGAAATTGTAGGCGCTTGGGATTTGTCAAGTTTGTGTCTCGGAGTGACGAGCGCGGTGGCGATGCCCCTCAGATGGTTTGCGATTTGAAGTTCTGAATGGCAATGCGCAGCATCTGTGAATAGGTAGGTGTGTCGCTTGCCACTGGGCGCGCAACTTGTTCGTACCGTCATTTTCCTTATATCACAAATAATACATATTTGTTAATTGTGGTCTTGGTAGTCAAGTTGCATACCTATATGTATATCCATCCATCGCTATAATATTATTCTGAGTGTCATTTAAAGTAGTTACAAGGAGAGAGGTATTTTTAAAAGTTCTTACACGGTTCCTGCATCACCTACAAAGAGGAATCAGAGTCTCACACAGGTGGGAATGATTGAGCTTTGCTTATTTAGGTACAAATACATTGATCTTGGGATTTCTCCTTAAAAAGTCAAATCCAGCATTGCTTTAAATATAACTTACATAATTTAATAACTTATCCATAGCCAGTATGTTTTTTTTAATCTTCTGTTGAGTTGTATTTTCTTATATTTGTGCTGTGAGTTAATTTTTTTTAAATTCTAATGGTGGCACATATGTCACTTTCATAACTTTGTCTATTTGTAAGGTTTTGATTATGTACAATTACTAAATTCATGCAACAAATTTTGACATTATTTACTGTTAAAGTAATATTTTTACAATTTGAAATTTTGTTTTCTTTATAATAAATTTATGAAATGTCTTAATTTTAACATACACATATTACATATATTTTTTTACTTTGTTTTGACTGTATTTTAAAATCAAAGTTGTGGAAATCATCGAGTTATCTTCCACGACAAACAGCTGGTGACTGTCTCATGTGTAAGAGGTGTTATAGCAGGCACCTTTATGGGAGCACTGCCGTGCCGACTAGTTAATCAAGAAGCAACTGCTCCTGTGTTACGAGCAATTCTAGAAGAAGCATGAGGACATGCTCTCCACTGTCGAATGACCGAGCTTATTCCGGAATGAGGACATTCCTAGAGCAGAATGGCCGTCTGTTAGCGTATCGTGACATTATATTATTTTATTTTGTTAGAAAACTTACTTTACGTCATTAAGAATTAGTTTCATCGAAATAAGAAATAAATCGATAACATCGAAAAAATATGCGAAACCGGGACAATATGCATATGAAACTTAGGGTGACACCAAATGACAATATCCTATTGATTGCTTATCGGAGGTACCGGAATTATTGTAATGAAATATTAAAAAAGTTAAAGCGTAGCTAGCAAAGAAACGAGATAATAGAAGCTCGTTCTAATAATAGAAAACCTTGGAAAGTCATTAAAACCAATACCTCCATGGAAACGCCAAGGGAATCCGCTTTGGAATTACTAAAATCCCAAAGCTTGCCACAACTTTCTGTTAATGCTTGTAATGAATACTTTGCAAGTTTTGGCAGTTCCCTAGCCGAGGTTATCGGATCTAAGGATTTGGGGTCGACCACTTCCTCTTCACATGACACACAGGTCTCACAATCATTTGCCTTGCTAGCTACTGACGAAGACGAAGTATTAAATTTGATTACTGGTCTCAAAGCTAACTGTGCTGTGGGTTGGGACGGAATACCATCAAGCTTCCTTAAAAGATATGCCGCTTTATTATCACCAATAATTGCCCATGTTTGCCAGTTAAGCCTTACATCCGGCTGTTTTCCCGACGTTTTTAAAAAAGCTGTCATAACACCAATATTCAAGTCAGGGGACAGAGACCGTGTCTGTAACTCTCGCCCAATCTCATTGCTTCCCTCGTTGTCCAAAATTCTCGAGCGAATCATGAACACTCGATTAATGAAATATTTAGAAAAATATAACATTCTGTCTCCACAGCAATTTGGTTTCAGAGCTAGTAAATCAACAGACGGTGCTGTTCATGAGCTAGTTAATTTTATCGTTCGCGGTTTGGACGATAAGAAGAAATGTCTTTCCATCTTTTTGGACCTGGCTAAGGCTTTTGACACGGTCTCGATCCCACTTTTACTCAAAAAGCTTGAGGGCGTCGGGGTAAGAGGAGTCGCACTTAAATTATTTCAGTCATATCTTGCCAATCGTACACAACAAGTTAAAATTGGAAACTTCACCAGTGACGAACTCTCAATATTGTATGGAGTGCCCCAAGGAAGTATCCTAGGGCCAACTCTGTTTCTGGTGTTTATAAATGATTTGTGCCAAACTAAGTTACCAAATGGGATTGTGATATCCTTTGCTGACGACACCAACACTTTCGTTCCAAGCTGACTCTTGGCAGGAAGTTTTTCAATGTGCTCAAATAGGGCTCAACTCTATCCTACGTTGGTTAAACTGTAATCTGTTAACTTTAAACGCACAAAAAACCAAATATATGGTATTTGGAATGCGCTCTAATTCGCTGCCTACTATTGGCCACACACTCATTGCCCATGACTCTCCTGATAGTTGTAATCGTGGTGGATGCCGGTGCCCCGCTCTGCAATCCGTCCAAGAGTTCATATATTTGGGTATAAATATTGACCAACATATTAATTTTAAAAATCATATTAATTCTCTCTCTAACCGTGTTCGAAAGTTAATAGTAGTTTTCAAAACTTTACGTCATATAGCCGATTTTGATGTTCTTAGGATGGTATACTTTGCTACGTGTCAAACCATTCTTCTTTACTGCATTTTATCCTGGGGTGGTGTAGCAAAAACGACTCTTATGAAACTGGAAGTGGCTCAACGAGCGGTTTTGAAAGTGGCGTTATTCCGACCATTCCTTTTTCCAACTCGAGAACTTTTCCGAGATTGGCAAGTTCTATCCGTACGCCAACTATTTGTTCTGTACACCATCCTGAGGGTACATTCGCAGACATCTTACGATCGATCTCGGATAGTTAATTTTCGACGCCGTGATCGTGTGTGCCATTATTCGGCGTGGTCTATATCCTTTGCCCATCACTTCTTCGGCTTCCTCGGGCCCTTCTTATATAACGAATGTAATGGTGATTTGCATATTTATCCTCTAAACAAGTTTGAATGTAAGAACGTGGTCACTAAAAGGCTATTGACTTTGTCATATGAGGAAACCGAAAACTTCCTTCATGTTCCATTATAGTTAATTCCCACACACACACACAAACACACACACTCACTCACACACACACACACACACACACACACACACACACACACACACACACACACACACACACACACTCATACACCCACAACAAAATACTTGCCCTCTAGTTTTGGATTTTACTTATATTTATAATTTTTTGATTTGTATAAACCAAATTTTGAGTAAATTTCTCTCAGCAATTATTCATGACGCAGTCCTATAGCACAGGGTATCCTAGTTTAGGCTCCAGCCTTCACAGACAACAAATGTTTTATTACTTAAGAATGTTTAATTATGGTTGAAATTGTGTGTGAAGGAAATAAATTTATTATTATTATTATTATTATTATTATTATCATCATCGATATCAACGGAACGGTGACAGGCCATATTGGTGCCCTATATAGGGCCATACTGCGTACCACGCCCGCGTATAGCCGCCTACACGGAGCACCAGCTCCCCCCACAGATACTTAATCTGGGCCTTGACCATAACCGTTTCCGCGCCGATCGAGATGTGGGCTTCGGCTGGAAGTCGCCATCCCCCGCCACGCCCACCAAAGACTACAGCCTCGGTCTTCGGCAGGGCCACCTTAAGCCCCAGCAGCTGTATGCGGCGGACTATCATGTTCTGTGATCATTTCGCCCAGGGAGACTAGGAGATTCTTCTTTAAACCCTCCACTAGATCCTCTAGTCCTTGTGATGAGGCGGGGTTGGTTCTCTCTGTGAAGGCCTTTAGGAGAGACGCCACCTCTGCTCTTAGGTCAGCTCCCCACTCATCCTTTTATTATCCGCCATGAGGCGGCGGATTTCATCGTCCGTGGAATATAATTCTAGTGAGTCCATAGCTATCGCAATTTTGTGGAAGGCTTTTTTCATTTCTCCCCAAACCGTTCCTTTCAGGTTGCGACTATTGGCAGCTTCTTGGAGGATTTTCTCGACTCCCTGTCGGGTAGCCTCAATAGTTTCGTCCCTCCCAGATGGTTCCTTCTCTAAAACCGTAGGGCTCTTCTAACGTACCTTGCGCGTAGTGCATGCGGTCTGCAGTTGATTCATCAGGGAAGTGAGACTCTGGAACACGTTGGCGTTTATCTCAGTCTCGGAAGAGCGGAGCTCTTGTTCCCGAAGACGAAACACGGCCTTGGTGTACCCTACGTTCAACCCCGGAGCGCCCGTACTGCGGCCTCTTCGCGCCGTGTTAATTTTCGGGGCCCATTCTGGCTCCGGTACCTCATCTGGGCCCTCGTAAGGGCACTTAGTGCGACTCACGCCACTTCCCGCCCTGGTGTCTAGTACCATATTGCGGGGAGATTCGTTCTCGGAACTTCCTCTGGGCGGAATCTCCGCTTCCTTCTTCTTCGTATTTTTGTGTCGTGAGGTAAATTCAGTGTCCATATTTCTTGTGTTTGTGGTCGTCAGGTCAGGAATTAGGCCTTGTGAGTGAAAATTGAGAGAATACGCGGGGCAGCCCGTGTCCATGGACACGGAGAGGGATTCCCCGGCGTAGCCGGAACCCTCCTAGGGTAATAAATTATTTTTATTTCCACTCATTGTTTTTTCTTTTTTTGGGGGTGAGGTACCCTGCTCCTGTTAGAGGGAAGAGCACCTTCGAGTCGCAGTTACGCCCGTCCATTCACCACACGAGCGTGGTACTTCCGGCCGGCCGCTAATCCGGACCTGGCCCTTTCAGTTACATACCCTACTTGGCCCAAGCCCGGTACTGGATACGCTGCGATCCGCATCCAGACCGCTTAGAGTACGGTAGTCCCTTGGTTTCTCTTTATGATCTTTATGATGGCGACTCTCGCTACTGACGCATGTAGGCCAGGTTACGAGAACCGCAAGTGCTCTAAAAAGAATCCCGCTTTAGTACCGCACATGGGCAGTGCTCTACCCGTAATCCCAGTCTGTTCTGCTAATCAGACTGGTAACGGGAGTGAGGCTACCGCAGGGCGTTCCGCTCTTAGGCTGGCTCCTTCCCCACAAGCTTGTCCGGTATGCGAAACGCTATCCGGCATAACCTTGGGGATCATAAGGGCACGCTAACCTAACAGGAGTGAGGACATTGTACGTATGGATATGTATGTAGATTAACAATAAAGGCGAAGTAATAATGGTTAAGAGCTGTAAAAGTTGCACTTTAGGTACAGGACCTAGCCTTCCTGTGGATGCGAGAAGAAGCGAATTCCAACGCAATTGTTGTAATTATTGATTTTCCAGGTTTACCGCCAAGCACCCATTAAGTATATGTATATTTCTCGTAATTGACTGTTACAGCTGCGTTGGTACCTAGTCAGTAAATCACTATTACTTTGAATTTAAGTCCTTCTAATCGGATTTGGCATGACTCTTATAATCCGATGCCCTACTCCCTATTCTACTGCCCTATTCATAACAGAACGAGGAAAGGCCGGTAAAACAAAACCGCGACGAATTAAGATGTTTTAAAACAAGTCAATGCCAAAAGTCCAACTGGAAGGACGGTCTTCTACGATTATATAAGCAAAAGAGGAAATATACATACAAAAAAATGACTAGACAAGTCAAGAATTTAGAAGGAGAAAAGGAAATGGAGGGACTATGGCAAATTCATAATGAAGAGGAAGGTCAAGGTGATAACGTCGAAACAGAAACAAGGAAGAACAATGTAAAATACTTAGGTTATATTTAGTAGACTGTGTCAGTTAGTAATCATTATAAAAGTAAAGTAAAACATACATGTTATTAAAATTTTTATTAATTTTATTGAAAGGGAGAGATGTAAGGTATTGACATAATATACCATAGACAATAGACAATATAAGTCACACTGCGGCCCACCGTTCCCACCATGATGACACGAGACAGTAGCGTGAGCGAGCGTGTATCGCACGTGTACATGAAGCAACAAACGTTGTTTTATTGAGGTAATCCCCAACAAACGCCACAGTTAGAATAATCACATGATTACATTGGAGTTGTCTACAAATCGCCAACTTTGCTTAGCAGACACATTTCAGATTTTTCAGCAATATTCCTGCCCAATTAGGTACTTTTCAGATTGGTCGCCACTGCAGAATGCCGTCTGTACAACATAGGATTGAACCCCGAGATAATATATTGTCCATAGTCTAGACAAGCATAGTTAGAAACGCAATGATTTTTCGCAGCTCGTACTTTTGATCATTTTGCATAAACTGATACAACTTTTGATTTATGTCTCATTCTTTGGAGTTTCCGCTTCTTCATATTTAATTATTGATTGCATAAACTGACATTAAGTTATAGTTTCTAGTTTATGTGGCACTTTTGTTTTTAATTTTTGTTATTCTATGTAGCTAATATTTACGGCACTATTTGTGATTGTTTAGTTGGATTATTGATTGATACTGCTATAGTATCAAACGTATTTGTTGAAGGTATTTTTACTCTAGGTATTATAGACTGTATATACTGTACACAACTTATAGATATAATCGTTTTATTGTCAACAAAGTTGGAAATGTTGTAATGAACCAATTTTACAAGGACAGAATAATCAGCTCATTTAATGGCCCAGTACGTACGTGAGACGCACTATAAGTTTCCGGAATTAATAAGAAAAAAATACTATAAATGGTCAGAAAGAATTTATTGTTTCTCAAAGTATTCTCCGTTAGCGTTAATGCACTTTTTCTTACGTAGGAACCAATTTTAAAAAACATTTATGCTACTCCTACGTGACAATCTCTGAAACATATTTTTCATACTCTTCTTCGACAGCCTTATCAGGTCAAAAAAATTGATGATCGCGTAACTGATTCTTAATTTTTGGAAATAAATAAAAGTCACAAGGTGCCAGGTCGGGACTGTACGCGGGATGGCTCATAAGGTCAACGTTGTTCACTTTCAAAAATCTATTTGTCTGTCTGGCTGTGTCAGAACTTACAGTAACGTGGTGCAAGATGATGCGGCGTTTACGGTTATTTTTTATGGAGTTTGTCAATAACTTCCGACAAACAAATGGTCGTGTACCAATCACGGTATTCACGGTTCAACGATTCTCCAAAGCAACAGTAGCCACGTGTCCAGTTTTATCAAAAAAAGAAGCAATCATTCGCTTAAAGGGACTTTGCACACGTGCTACTTTGGACGGTCTCGGCTCATCTCGAAAGACCCATGCGCTCGATTGCTGCTTTGTTTTGGGATCGTAACTATAAATCCATGTTTCATCACCTGTTACTATGTCCCACACCTTTAATGCCCCTTCGTTGAATCTGGTAAGCATGGCAATGCACCAAGTGACGAGATCCGTTTTTTGAGCCTCAGTCAAATTGTGTGGCATCCACCGAGAGCACAGCTTTTTGAGTCATGCCTATAAAAGCAGTTTGAAGCCGAGCAAAGTTCCGCTGAGTTGTAACTTTACATTTAAAGTTGTGGAAATCATACTTCGAAAATTGTCACGAGTTAAATCCATGGTGATGTAGACAACCAATTTTTAAATGACGCCACAATGTAAAAAACAAGTGACAGTCAGATGAAACAAACCGTATTCTACAGCCAGAGTTGAATTTTCAAATGTTCTAATTACTTTTTAAATATTGTTTAGGTAAGTGGCCAGTTCCGGAAACTTATAGTGCGCCCTATGTAGTTAGTAATTTAAAATAATGGACTGTGTCTTTAAAGAATCTTAAATTCAATTCATTAAATTATTGATGGATTTATAGCTTAAGTGAAGAACCATTTTAGTTTTATTTTCTGAAAATGTTTACTTAAATATAAACAGAATGTTTTTGTAGCTGCTTAAAAATATAATTTATGCGTACCATGTGTTCACAAAGAAAAACTAATTAGCAATTTATTTTTTGAGTGCAGCTGAATTAATTTTGCATAGTTGTTACAAATTTATTTGTTTATTTATTTATTTATTTATTCATTGGCACAACTACAGAATAAAAATTTACATTATAAATACAAACTTATATTACTAAATGAAATAGAGATTAAATCTGCATTCCATTTACAGTTGCGCACAGCATTCTCATATTATTAAACACAACAAAAAATGTTTACAAATTACAAGAAAATTTTGACTGAAGGATACTACAATTACCAAAATTATGACTTAACTTACATAGCAAAACATAATAACGAAAGTGAGGATCTAAAAATTATTATTATTATTATTTTTATTGTGTTGTCTTAAAATTGCAACTTTTAAAAAATGCGGGATAACTTTGGAAATATATGTCCAAACTCTTGTCCTTGTTCAATTCATTATAAACTCGACACATACGGAAGAGGGTCATTGTAGGTACCATTATTACTACAACATGGTACATGAAATAGTCTCTGTGTACGTTTACTTCCAACCCTCAAAGAGAAGTGGCTCAACAATTCGCATGCGTCCCATTTTGCATTGACAATTTTATACATGGCGGCAAGATCATTAACTACGCGCCGTGACTGCAGCGTACAGATACTAAATTGTTTCAACCTATCCTCATATGTAGGCAACCTACGTCTAATACCGAACTTGGAACTTAAGTGTCGGAGAAAACGCCTTTGGACCGCTTCAATTCTATCAATGTGAATATGGTAGAAAGGGGACCACACCACCGAACATTACTCCAATACACTTCTAATCAAAGTAAAATATAGCAATAGAACACTCTCCGACTTTCTTAATGGCTTTACCGTTCTAAAAATAAATCCAAGTGGCTCGGCAATTAAATAATCGTAATGCGAAGTAAAACTTAATTTAGAATCTAGTACAACCCCGAGGTCTTTTACTGTTGATTGACGAACTAATGTCACGTTATCAATACTTTACGAAAAATGTATAGGATTGTTATTATTTTTACTACATTTAGTTTGTTTCTAGTATTAGCAACAATCGACTCTGATTGTTACTTTTTCTGTAGTCACCCGCATATGTATATGTACGTAGGTAAACATCGTAATTTGTAGTTCTTAAAATTGACCTAGTTTGCAATGTAGGTTAGGCAATTTATGCTGTCGATGACAGCCATACAACGAAAAATTATATTTCTTTTGGTAAATATTAGCTGGCACTTGCATTATTGACTAGCTTAAGACTCCATGTATACGGCACCGCAGCCGCCCTGACGCTGGATCGCATACTGTGTATACATATCAAAAACGCACCGTGGTCGCACCGACACTATAAGTACTATTAACTCTGAGTTTCGTACATTGCGAAGATGTAGTAGTCAAGGAACTGATCTCAATGAACTGGCAAATGCTGTTCGTAATAAGTTCGCTGAATACTGTATGTTCCAACAAGGGCCACTCGCCCTTGGCAACATGTTTATTCATAATGAGTACTGTGTAACTATTGAGTAACCATTTCATAATTAATAATAAAATAAATACGACTTACCACATTTGTTTTTTATTTCTCGGGCAGAGTTTCGAACTTCTATAATAATAATAATAATAATAAATGTTTATTTCAGTAATACAATTAACTTTACATTAACAGTGGATGGTACCTCCTATTAAGCTTATCAAGCCTGTGTCAGAAGGCACCGCTCTTCCATAGCTATAAATACATATTTAACATTTTTAACTTATACTTAATGTAGTGTTTAATTTTTACAATTCCAAACATCGACAAAAACAAAACAAACAATTTTTTTTTTTTTTAACAATTTTCAATTTTCTTAACTTCTAATTTTAAATTTAATATGAATCTTAAAACGTATGTGAGTGCATTTGTATATGAAAAATTATGTGTGTGTGCGTGCGTGTGCGTGTGTGTGTGTGTGTGTGTGTGTGTGTGTGTGTGTGTGTGTGTGTGTG